>NW_018020619.1:198602-294052 GCF_002006095.1 Pseudomyrmex gracilis | reverse complement strand
TGAGATTTGCGTCTCAGGCCTTAAAAAGAGACACACGAGCGAAGTCCAAAGAGCGACGGAGTAAGAGCGGCACACGACCGTTGACCCGTCCGCCGGACCCGAAAGATCGCTCGACTCTCGCACGCACACACGACCGTTTCTCCAAGTGTGTGTCGAGAGATAAAGAAAAAATTCGACTAGTGTTACGCTCCATCCATATTATCTCGGAGATAAGCTATATGTTTACATTTCTAAATATAACTCAGAAATAAGAAACAAAAAAGAAATTATTGCAGATGCGCATTCAGGCATATTAGGCGGCCATTACTCAGTAGAAAAAACACTTCAAAAAATCAGACAGCAATATAACTGGCCGAAAATAACAATAGATGTCAAAGAATTTATTAACAAGTGCGAAACTTGCCAATTTAATAAACGAGGAACTCGAAAATGTATTGTATCTAGCAGAAATTCGAACAAAGAAAACAAGAAGTAAGCGTGGACTCTTCGACTTCGTAGGCGAGGTTAGCAAAACACTTTTTGGCACATTAGACGACACAGTGTAAGACTTGCGAATTCAGTTAGTTAAAAATAAAAACAATTTTATTCACTTTCACGGTTACAATGTCTTTTCTTACAATATTTCACTTAGACTTATAATTCACAAACTATCACTTATGTAAGTAGACGGCGCGACCGAGATTACTTGTAAATGGCGAGAGCGACTTGAAGTAACTGACTGGCTGTATCTGACTGACTGACTGACCGCAGGCCTCGGTTCGAGGGCGTGTTATAGGGCCTGAGGTTGGTTATCGAAGGCTCTGGAATTTTCCTTATTTGATATCATTTTTGAGTGTTAGAAAATAATCTGGAATGTTCTAGACTCGATTACGTGTTAGGATAAGCGTGAGAGATTTCCTTATATGGTAAGGTATGTCGAAGGGCCGACGGTGCGTCATGGTCCTATCGCTATCTGTTGACTTAAGATAAACACGGAAAGTTCCAGAAACTACACGTAGCAACTAAATTAAACTAGACTATGGTCACAGTATATCTGATACCATATACTATCATTATGAATGAAAAACAAGTTCAAAAAAGTATTATATACCCATTTTCAAAAGCTTTATATAGTTTTGTATATTTATTTGCTTCTGTAGAAGCGCTTTTAATGTTGTGCAGTAAATAAAATTAAAAAATAAAGAAATTTAAGTTATAAAAACGTCGGTTTACAGGTCTCTATAGTCGGTATCCAGTACCCTCTTAATGTACATAGAAAATGTGAATTGAATAACAACTCTTAAATTCAAATAGGATGCTATTTTGCATCACATGTATATTAATATATGTATGTGTATATTTTCTATGTGATGATTTACATATTAAAAAACTATTTTGCACACACATCTAGTGTATGGCTCTCAGGTTTATTTCTTGATTTAGTTTATTTTTAATACAGTATATTTTGTGATACAAAAACATTTGTATATCGTATTCGAAAGATATGTACGCATATATTTTTTGAAAAACAAAAAAAAAAATATATATATATATACATATATATATATATATATATATATATATACAAACACACACACACACACACACACACACACACACACACACACACGATAGAAGATGTATTTAAATGTTATCTATTTAAAGTTTTTTAACTCGGCCCTTGGCCAAAAATCTATATCTTTTTGATTAATATACCTATAAAATTTTGATATTTATTAACTTATGAAATAAACATATTTATATAAAAGAAACACATTTTTTGACTCTTCTAAATCTATTTAGTATTCTACGTATATATTTTTAACAACAGTTTATATTAATAAAAATTATAGATACGTACGTTATTTGAAAAGTAAAATGGCTCGCGCGTAACGCGCGTGCTTCTGTTGTAATCTTTCTAGCATTTAGAAAAAAATTAAATGTTGCGTTTATTTATTCTATTCACAACTATAGAGTACGTAAAGTGTATTTCTTATGATAGCTGAATTAATCTGTCGTTGTTGGTACAGTGGTTATCGAAGAGTTCTCAGTGGACGTTGAAGTTGCAATTGCGTCCAAATCTTCCTTGGATAGATTCTCGTTGAGCCAAGTGTCGATCACCGGCACGTTTTCCTCGTTCCACTTGGTCTCCTGCTTGATAATCGTAAGCGCTTTCTTGATGATGGCGTCCGCCGATTCAAATTCGTCCCGATGGTCCATGTAGAGCTTGTTCACCTTATCATAACCTTCTTGCGTGTTAAACGACGATGTGGCAAAGTTAACGATACCGTCCCAAAGATAAGCCTTGCTTTCAAAACGCTTTTTCACGGTGTACCAGTGCTCATGCAAAAAGTTGAACAACGTTTTGTAACCGGTCGCGCTACCAGTCAGCATGCTAAAGATCAGGTGGATGTCCGCGTCCGTAAAATTCTCGTTCTGATCCAGTACAGTCACTTGTAACAATCTGATGTCGACAAAGCGACATTTGCGTGTTTATTTATTTTTTGTTAATGCATTTAAATATTTCTTTATGTGCGATAACTTATGTTTTGCAATTATGATACTGACCTTTCGATCTTGTTTGTATCCTTCGGACACCCCGCTAGAGTCTTTAACAAATAGGTGCGCTCGTTCTGTTTTCTTGCCAGACTAGTCTTCGGGAAATTTATGACGCGCTGCAATCCAAACTCCCATTCGTCATCGGTACCCCATTTGAAGACTGGACAAAGGAACTCATTGGCGACTCTGAAATTTCACGAGTTTTGTTTCCAAGACAAAATTTTAAGTTTGTATTTTAAAATTAGATAGGAAGATATACGGGCATTTATATATATATATATATCATATATGAGATGCAAATATAACATTGTATATGAATTCACGATTTGAAATTTTAATTCAAAATTTACGTGAAAACTTTACACAAATAATACATTTTTTGTCAAATCGACCACTTCCTCTGTCCGAAAATTGGAGCAACCGAAACATTTTTTTCTGGGCTTAAATTATAGGTATATATATATATATATGTGTGTGTGTGTGTGTGTGTGTGTTTTATATTTTCATCGTGACCTATTAAAAAATCAATAATAGTAAACTCATTATAATTTAAGCCCAGAAAGAAATTTTTTTGATTGCTCTAATTTTTGGACAGAAGAGGCCGATTTGACAAAGAATGCTTTACATATATTTAGTTTGCAACAAACATCCAGCGTAAGGTTTTCCTTGACCGCTTATGTATTGTTAGTTTTAAACTTCTAGAACCTAAAACTTTTCATTAATTGTTGTATTTTGTATTTATTTTTTATCTGAATACTAACGGATTCCCTTTGTCCGGTTCCTCGTCAGTTAACCATTTCTTGAAATGATCGCGTGCCTCTTTGATGCAAGGCTCGTATCCGGCACGGCAGAGGAAGTTTTTCATAAGACCACGCATGTGAGTTTTCCAGGACGGTTCGTTAGGCTGCGGGTTTTCGCTAAGTTCCAAGTAGAGTGGCTTCAGCAAGCTTCTAATATAGGCCTGAAAATAAAATTTCCTGACCTCAATTACTTTTTTTAATTCACATACACTGAGATTTATTAATATCTGATAAATAAATAGACCAAAGTTAGAAATCGTGAATTTTGAAGCAAACAAAATCCTAAAAAAGCGAGCACCTCGAATTTCAAATATACATCCAGACCCTCGATCCTCCGACCAACATGATGAATCATCGTGAACACCGGCTCCCAAACCACGTGGTTTTTCTCTTCCTTGAGAAAAAGTGTCATGTTCATGGCGACGCTGAAACACAGCTCGCCGGCGTACGCCAGGTTCCACGCGTCGTGCAGAAGCTTTGCTCTCGTTATCGGAGGTATTTTCTCGCGGTCTGGTCCACGTAAATACTTTGACAGTGACTTCCAGTTGCAGGAATCGTAGTTTACCGGAAACATTCCTGCAAATAATAATAAAAATATGAAATTAACATTCGGTCAATAGCGTTGGTTCTTATTGACCGATTTAATGTTAGTTAAAAATTTCAAGAGCCTTATTTCTTTGTTTTAATAAAAATATGACTAATGTTAAACAAAAAAAATTGCAGAAATCGAATAGTAGAATAACTCCAGAAATTTTAACAATTAAATCTTATTGAAGCTCGATAAGTTACTAAACTAAGAAATATATTTATGGTCATGCGAGCCGATCGCAGGATGTTGTGTGGAAAAATAAAAATTTACACGCGAACAAATATATATATGCATATATATATATATATATACGCAGTGTTTCCGTACAACATCCTGCGATTGGCTCGTATGACCGTAAATATATTTCTTAGTTTAGTAACTCCAGAAATGTCAAGCATATAGAACCGATTCTTTTTACAGAATACAAAATTATCTTTTTCTTCTTTCAAGTAGCAAGAAAAGATAAATGTTTTTCTTTTTCTGAGAATTGCGCAGTCATTCAAGAATATTGGGGCATCATCACTAGTGGAGAAAACTATTGGCCCGTCCATAAAAAAGAAATTACTTAAAATTACAGGAATTTTATTGTAATTGTAATTATGTATTCGCGTTACACTTAACACGAAAAAAACATTGCAACAATCTGTCTCCAAGAATATTTTCTCACCTATTTCTTCGGGATTAACGATAATGAAATTATCTTTTATTGTGATGTCCGGGATGGTTAGATTTTTTGGTTCGATCTTTCTTGTCAGCCACACAGTCGGTTTTGTATTGGAGAAGTTCAACTTGTCTTGGGCCTGCATTACTATAGGAATGTCCCACTGATAGGACACTTTTGCCGTCGATTGTGGCGGTATGTCTCTCAAATACACTTTCTAAAAAAACAAACAAGATACTGGAAGTGAATTTAAATAACAAAAAGGCAAGTTCGTAACTATCGCGTTGCCGAGAAACAATTTAATCGTAAGTTAGCGGCACAATCGTGACTATCTCTAACGTTCATTATCTATGCAAAAATCGCGTCTACTATCCCGCGTCGTTCGTCCTTGAAGAAAATAACGCTCTTATGTTTGATTTTACCTGGCTGAGATTAATTTTCTCAGTTTTGTAATCACGAATGACCGTGACCAACGGCACTCTGTCCCGATTGATCCACGACGCGGCAATGCTGTTGATGGTCAAACCCGGTGGTAAATCATCGGCCACCTCATTCAAATAAATAAAGATGTCGTCGTGAAAAAAGGTTCTGCGATTCCTACGAAAATGAAATAAACGTACAACACGTACAAATTCCTTCTCGATCGATCAAAAGTCGATAAAAAGTAGCCGGAAAACAGGATGCAGATAAAGATCATTTTTCTCACAATTTTACATTATTTAAATTGACTTTTAACAAAGTAGCAGACTTTTATTTGACTGCGGAATAAAAATCTATTTTCTAAATCAAATCTTCGTCAAAATATCAAAACAAGTTTAGTTTGAAAAAGTGTTTGTAGTCTGCTTCCCGGCTAAGTGACGAAAGCAATTACTACTCTTTCGATAGCTGATGGAAAAAGTTCATCACGCCTTTTTGGAACTGGCCACGACCGAGAGTGTAATTGAACATTCGGAAAACCAACTCGGCTGTAAAATCAAAGAAAGACGGAAACAAATAATTTATTGCAAGTAATATTTCTAATTTATATAATGATACTTTGTGTCAAAATTTGATCACACCTTTCGTCCACGTTGCTTCGTGTCGAATGCCGGCCACTCTGGAGAAAGGTGCTGTCTGCGCGAACTCGTAATATAGAGGATATAACATTGTCATTGGCCACTTTCCTTCCATTTCGTCCGGATTGAGCTGGCGGATGTGTTATAAATACATTACGTTTTTTTAAAAACAAATAAAAATATACATGGTGTGCTGTAAGTCAAGATCAATCGGGATGTGATTAGGGACCCAAAAACAAGAAAAAAAAGTTAATATGAACATATGTCCTGAAATGCGTTGTTTTTGAATTATCGCCATTTTTTATGTTGAAATTGCTGTATTTTGTATTTTTCAAAATTAAAAGAAGGGATGGTTAGTATGTTTATTTCAACGTTTTTTCTTGTTTTTGAGTTCCCAATCACCTGTCGAGCGATTTATTTCGATTTACGGAACATTCTGTGTGTATGAAATATTGCAAAATATCTTACATCAAATGTTGCCATTGACGCCAATAACGAATTTAAAGCCTTGTTAACAGGCGCGTCATTTCGACGATACGGAGTGACGGATTGACCGATCCATTGATAAAGGAGTTCGTAGGTTGTAGACCAGAACAGAGGACTACTGAGCTCGCTTTCTCTAAAAGAATAAAATTAATTCATTTCACAAATGCTACTGATGCTACACAATATATATTTTTACATATAAAAATATGTAATTTTACATATACATACTTGAAGAACATGAGACCCCAATTGTCAGAAGCTTTAGAAACGCTGTACATGGGCAGCGCTACGACGTCCAATTTTGATATCCCGATGGAGCTGTTGAAGTAATTTTGTAGATAATTAACAATCCTCACGATTTTGTTAGGGACACTGACTAACGATTCGATAAATTCTTTGCGAGCCCAGACTTTCACTCGCAGTCTCTTCCCGTCCATCTCGTTTATCTCAGCCGTGGGCTCGATGTATTGCAGATCTGACAGCAGGAGGGCTAATTGGTTCGTCGACATTCGAGGTGTCTCTTCGAACTCCTCGACGACCGTGTTTGCTGATTCACCATCGCGTCGAGAACTTTTAGAAAAATATGATAATCATATCTTCGTGAAATCTCTAGAGCCAGTGTGTCTCTTTACATTTGTGATTTTGGCATGGATATATCGTGAAAAAGAGCACGATGTATACGTACATTGATGGCATATTTGTGAGCGCCGTCAGGTCTTTGGAATACGTCAACGTCATTTTAAATGTCGCTTTGTAAGGTGGTTCATCCATACACGGGAACATTTTCCTCGCGTTGTCTAATTGCAAATAAGTGGCAACGAACGAGCTGAAGAAAAAAAAGTAATAGGTAGAAATTTTATTAACATTCCCGCTGTGTTATAGTAGGTGAAAAAATTCTCTTTTAAGAAAGAAATTAATATACTGTCCTTACTGTGTTCGACCGTCTGAGTCTATGTATGCACTTTTGTAGAGCCCGGTAGTTTCGTTGGTCGTTATATTTCCCTTATATGTGACATCGAGCTCGCACACGCTACCATTTTTCACCATCTGTTCTAGATTAATGACTAGCCAGTACTTTTGTTTTTGCAGTGCCCAATTTGCGATGTAAACATCCATTGGAACGCCCTTCTCTCTTTATCATAAATAAAAAAATATTACTGAGTGAGTGCAAAAGTTTTGATTTTGTGATAAAAAAAAAAATGGATCGAGTGAGATTTTATTAAAAACAATTTACTCATTCTTTCACAACAAAAAAGCAAAAGACAATAAAAACACTATGAGAATTACTTGATAAAATGAATAGTTTTTGATAAAATTATTTGATTCATTTTTCTATTATAAAATCTATCAAAACTTTCGCACTCACTCAATGTACACATCATATTTTTTTGTTCACATCAAAATATAGCGTATAATAAATTTTATACTTAAGATGTACAAAAAATTTTTGTGTTAGTTTGTCAATCGAGCATTTTTATACTTGCTTACGCTTCATCGGACGGCAATTGAAGCATTCGGATGTTAACCGTATTAATCTCATACGTCGGATGTGCGTTCAATATTATCCTGTCGCTCGTGTCGGACCAAGTAAAGTTTATCTTTACGTGACCGACGAATTTGTTGTCGGATTCCTTCTCAAAGAACGGTGGAATAACGAGATGCACGTGATAACTGGTTGGCGTAACTTCATTCGGTAATCTGTACTGACGCATTTTGGAGTAGTAGACATCATTTAAGTCAATACTGCGCTTTGATCGTTTATCCTGCGGGGATTGAACAGGTGGATTTTAATCTCTCTTGTTTTCTTTTTTTTACTCTACGATTATGTACGTTAGTTTGTATAAGTTGACGGCACACCGTACTAACATCCTTAAGGCTTCGTGAAACGCTGCACGGTATCGCTGACAATAGAACAAATCCCGCAACCAACCACGCCAACCACTTCATGATGAATTTGGGTCGTAGACGACGTTCGATGCGAGGTTACTTGTAAACGCACGCCTGTTTAATAACAGACACGGATAAATCACATCTCGAATTCAATAATATGAGGTTCAGAGTAAAAAGACAAGAGTTTAACGTAAATAAATGCTCTCAATTATGCTCTTAAAATAAATCTTTGAAATTACTTGTTATTCTGTAAATTTTTCTGTTTCTTTGAAATTCTTTTTTTTTTTAATTTATTGTTTTTTTGTTAATTTAATCTTGTTATTCGCAAGTTTAAACTAAAACAAACAATATAAGAAGATTAAAGAGTTTAACAGCAGTAACTTGTTTTCGAGAAAACTAAGTTTACGTTGTAACTCTTTTTGAATGTTTAAAAAAGCTGCTCTGTTGCACTTTTGTAACAGTTTCAAAAGTGATTACTTGCTCTAGAGAATTGTGTTTTCAAGATAGAATAAGTTTGACACTTTTCTGAAATTTTGAAAAGAGATGCGTACAACGAGATAAATTTTGGAAAATATAATTTTACTTGATATCTCTCTCAAAGAGCTTACAAAGAGCTTGCCGTTATCCTCGGCATGCACGTCTAAAGGAAGCTAAGGATGATCTGTCGCCGGCGCGTAACTGCGGTTTGCCAAGATCTGAATACCGCCGTGTCTCGTCGCGCCGGCTGACCTTGATACCCTGTTTCAAAGAGAAGACAGTTTCCCCTGAGAAGACCACCTCCGAAGAACGACCGTATGACAGCGTGGCCGCGCGCAAACTGTCGACATGAGCTGCTTTCTCACCGCAGGCGAGTTGTCTCGACCAAAAACGTTTCCGTTGCGGAAAAACGCGCGACTGCGATCCCGCGTACGTGACGTTAAACCGCGGCACGCGGGAAGAGAGTCGGATTCAGGTCCACTTAGTGCAAATCGGCGGGGATCGTCATCTATTATCCAATATATGTCGCCGAGCTGTAGGGGAGCCTAATCGCGACGAGTCAATCCGGACGCGGCTCAAGAGGCGACGACGTCAACGGCCAATCTGCAATCTGACTGTGTCGATCAATGGGGTAACAAAATGCGTCTCTCAAGCATTCGACCGGGCATTTTCACTCAGGACCTTGGCGCCATTGTGCTCCCCTTTAGACACTCCTCGTCCCGGTGTGTGATTGCGTTCGCTATCATTACAACGACACGTGCCGCCGATTTGCGTGCCCCGGCTCCTGGTACCGATTCCGGACTCAAAGCCCAATATGCACTTGGATCACGAACCAACCAGATCGCCTCAATTGAACTTGATGAAGTGTTTTGTTCGCGAGATTTTCTCTTGCGGGATTCCAACGCAATAACTGGGTCACTTGTGAACCACTCGAGATGAATCAAGAACGCGAATTCGATTATGTCGTAGTTTAATATTTGTTTTTGATTTTAAAAGAAGTGACAAAGTTAGAATGTAATGTAAAATATTGTTAGAATATTCGAATATATTAAGGAAAGAGAAGAAAATATATAAAATAAAATTAATAAAGAAAACATATTATGCGCCAAACTTTTAAAAGATGGTAAAAAATATTATCAAAAAAAAAAAAAAAAAAAATGTTTAATATTTTAACAGCGACACTCACTTATGTGTTTCTGCGTAAAGTAAAGAGAATAAGTCACATCAGTTTTGTGTGGATGCGCTGTATTATCGTACAAAATTTCGTTTCGCAAAAAAACACGAAGAAGAAGAAAAACGTTGCACGTCACGCAGAAAAATCTTTTCGACAGCAGGTCTCGTAATCGTGAATTATGACAGAGAAAACTCATAAGGATAAGAAGCGTAACGAAGCGGCGACATGTGGAGCTGACGAACGAAGAGCAAAAGTGGGGAGCGCCCATCGCGAGTGCTTCTTGGTCAACATTCATACCGCAAGATAGAACGATTAATTGCAGTTGTACCTGCGTCACCTGTGCGCGAACGAGAAGACTACGCTTCTGCGTCAAAAAAAAAAACACACGCTTACTCTTCGAAACGCGGTGACTCGTTTTTCTACCGCGCATTCATTTTCGTGATCATTTCCTCGTTAGAAATACACTTTCCACGTTACTTCATCGAGTTTGCACGATGCGACGAGGATCTGTCAGCAGTTGGCAGTCCTACGGACAGCGAAACTGTAAGTGACTAAGCTGTTTCATTAACTTTGCACACATATTCGAATTACAAATTGAATTAAAATCTTTATTTGAATTTACGTAATTTTTTTTTATCAATAGAGAAGGAGAGAGAAAGAGATATAAGAATTGTATTGTAGAACTAGTATTTACCCACATAGCATCGTTAGTAGCACAAACGTTTCTGCAACGAGTTTTCCAAAACTTAGCAAAGTTTCGTTAAACGTTTCTAAAACGTCGTAGTAACGTAGCGTCGAAATGTCCGCTTTTTAAGTTTCGGTCCGATTTCGTTGAAACGTATAAGAAACGTTGCCCGATAAGTCGCCAATTTTTTAATGTTTAAATTTTTATAAACATTATAAAATACATTTTTGAAATCATGCAGGTTTTGCCTGCTTAACCATTCTCCAGGAAGGAGTGATTACTTAAGTAAGCTACGGTTACTACGACGTTTTAGAAACGTTTAACAAAACGTTGCTAAGTTTTGGAAAACCCGTTGCAGAAACGTTTGTGCTACTAACGATGCTATGTGGGTAGTAATTCAATCAGAGAACCATCAGATCGCATTTCGAGACGCTCTATGAACGATAATTTATGCATTAACTTTATCTGAGAATAACGTTTTAAAATGTGTGCGTTCACGCACGGAGCCACATCAATTTTACGAACATTTTGATTAAGTTTCCCGACATGTGTATAAATATGTGCTGCTAACGATGTTAATTTGCTCGTTACGTTACATGCGTTGTTTAAAAATTACCTCGGAACATACGCGATCTTTTCATTAATGGTTCTGATATCGTGTGTATTTGCGGGAATGTGCGCCAGTAGTTCTCGCATTAAAAATTCAACTTTAATTACACATTAAATTATTGTGATAACAATAAAATACGTTTAAAAAACATAGGATCATAAAACAAACAATAAAACATATAAAATTGAATATAAAAAGTAAATAAAAAAATATAAAATATAAAACATGATCTACTGTTTTTTATAAAGACAGTTTTACTTGAACTATCCTAATCGTAAGTTCTCTTCTTCTTATACATTTATGAACAGAGAACTCAAAAAATAAGCTAATTTCAACTTCTCTCAGTGCATCCTATTCTTTGGAAATAGTGTCAAGGTTTCGTAACGATTGTTTATGTGTGACAGTCACGTTCACATAATGTAACGAGAGACGAGAGAACAAAGTTATATTTTGTCGCGTAGACGCTACGAGTAATAGTATTCTTAAACCGAAATCAGAATAAAGATATTATCATTATAGTAGGATCTGCGGACAGTTATAATTTCCAACGTTACGTAGCGAGAAGAGACTTAAAGTCTCTCAGTGCTCAGTTCGTGTCTCAGAACGTGCGTATCTTGAAATCTAACTCGCAAATTGCAATATTCATTTTCTTTGAGATAAACTTCCTCTTGTATATAATTTTAATTTCAAGTAGAATTATCTTAAATTAATAATTTTATAGACGCGAGTAATATTTAACGTATCTCTTACATTACTTAGCACCGTGTCTCGCGAATTTTTTTATTTTAAAATCTTTTTTAAATGAATACAAATGCGTCTCTTCGATTCTAAACTGTGTTACTCGATAAAAAAATAAAATAAAATAAAATAAAATAAAATAGAACGCGGTAAGCTTTGTGTATAAAATAATAATAAGACACTTTCGAATTCGTTGCAATTACACTACGTTTTTTAAGTCGTTCAAAAGACGAAGTGCTCCGCCTAATGCGACGCGCGATACGGACGTTATCGACACGGCGATGATTATGCGAATGCAGGAGTTGATATGTAGTCAGCGAGGTGCACAGCAAGTAGGACCTTGAAGCAACCGACTTTTGCTGCGTTTACGAGCGTGTTCCGCGCGCGGAATTATCGCAGATTTCTGCATCACGGGGAACCAATTTTGATGACGTCATCCGCCGTACATTCCGTTCCAACGTTGAGCAGAGCGAAATTCGCCTCGCGTCGTGATCATGATGATTGACTGATGTGAGACGAACGATTTTCATCTACTTCTACGGAAAATTGATATTCGAATTCGCGTTGTCAATCTGAATTGTCAATAGCTAATTTTGTTTTTTTTTTAGTTCTCTAGCTCCTCTATAATTTTCGTAATTTCTATGATTGTCTAATTAGCGCCGACTCAATCTTGATCGTAATTCTTTATCGATAAAATTGTTAATTGCATTTCTTACGGAATTTCCGAGAAAATATAATCACCGATTGTGAACGGAATTTAAAGGTATTTAATTTAGCGAGGGAAAAGTTTATTTTCAAACTTAAAAAATATTACTAATGTTTTTTTTACAAATATCTTTTTAGCTGTTTTTTTTTTTTTTTTTTTCAAATAAATGCACACATCTATTCTTAGAGTGCGGTTAAATTTTTTTTTTCAGCCGATTGCATGATGCAAACGTATCAGGGCAACACGGCACTGTCCTCGCCAGGCGAGGAAATTGTCCATCATCGGAAGGGCGGGTGGTTTTTAACTTACAAAAAAATTCTTTCTTTTACCGCCCTGATTGTAATCGCGGTGATCGTCGCCGGTGTGATCGGCTGGAACATCGGCACCATGCCCAAAACAAGAGTAAGTGACTACATGACGAAAGCTACATGACA
Organism: Pseudomyrmex gracilis; assembly: GCF_002006095.1. Classification (NCBI taxonomy): domain Eukaryota; kingdom Metazoa; phylum Arthropoda; class Insecta; order Hymenoptera; family Formicidae; genus Pseudomyrmex; species Pseudomyrmex gracilis. The sequence continues at coordinate 281,209 of NW_018020619.1, read as the reverse complement.
CATTTGATTTCTCAATACCGATAATAAATTGTTTCTTAAGTTGTGCACTTTTTTCTGTTAATTAGACGTACGATTCTTTAGCTCTCATCGATGACGAGACCGAGGAGGATGACTTTGTTGTCTCGATATCGCCTTTCGTTCATCCCTCAAGATATCGTCTCGAATTGTCGCCGTCAAACAACGTCGCCAACGCGACGTCTAAGTTAAAGGGGCAAGTCGTCATTGAGTTTCGCGTCGACGAATCCTTAAACAAGTTGTCTCTTAATGCGAGAAACATCACGACCACGCATTACAAGCTGTCGCTCATAGAGGCGAGTAACGCACTGGCAAAGAGGAGGCGAAGAAGACGCGCTGAAAATAACGATGACAGCAGCAGTCAGAACGCGGCAAACGGTATTTCATTCTTCTTAAACAAATTCTCTCCGTCGAGTTTATTTAAAAAAAAAAAAAAGTAACTCTTTTTAGATCTGCAAGATAATTACAAATAGATAAATTCACGTTTAACGCACAGACAGGAGGCATCTGATTTCTGATATAACGAGAATACGCGATAACGCGTTACCTGCAGTTGTGTCAATATCCAGTGTATAATAGCGATCAAGTGTTCGGTTGTGTAACCGCGCGCGATAAACTGCTAAGATAAAAAAGAAAATGAGTCAATTTTCACCGTGTCTTAAATGTTATGTAAACGTTCTGGTCTCGCCAATGTGCATTGAGAAGATAAATATGAGATTAAAATTTGATGCGAATAAGATTTAACGGGAACAAATTTAAATAAATTTGCGAAAATAACTATTTTGTTTGATCGTTTTATTAAAACGAGAATTCGATTTTTTTTTTTTTCTATCAACGCAGATAATGCCACAGTGTCGAGTCTGTTCCCTTCGCAACTGGACAATCAGGAAACCACACGCGGATACATTACGGACAAACCTCTGGAAAATGCGACGTCTTCTGGCAACGAAACTTCCGCATTCGATGACAAATTCGCGAACGCGACGACATCCAAAACAGAAACGTCCCTCGGTAACGAAAATGTAACCGAAGTGGAAATCGAAAGATACGAGGTGGATGATATAAACGATTTGCACGTGTTACATCCGGCCGTTGATATGAGGCCGGGAACGTACAGCTTGGAGATCGAGTACGAGATCGTACCCGATGGCAAGGCGATTTACTCGGCGAGCCTGAACGATTCCAAGGGAAAGTAAGTGTAAGATCTTTCCGCGATGTGTTTGAAAACCTGATTTCTTTTATCTATTGTTTGTCGTAAATCGTTTTACTTAAATTTTGAAATCTTCGATAGGTCAACAATCGGCACGCAACTGAAGCCTTTGGGAGCATCGCATCTCCTACCAATTTTCGATGACGTGAATCTCAAGGCTGTCTTCTCGGTGTCCGTGATACGTCCGCGTGCTGGAACAAAAGTCCTTACGAACATGCGTCTTAACGTCTCCACAGACACGTGCGTAATTGGTGCTGTTTTATTTCTTCTCACAGCTGTGTCAATGTTTGATCGTTTATAGAATATTTTAAATAGTTCGAAAATGTTGTTCACGTTTTTTCTTTTTCAATTAGAAACGTAAAATTTATAAAACACAATGTACAGCAAAGAAAGAGTCTACGGAATTTTTATTATTTTTATAACAATTTTAAAATACGTTGCAACAACTCGCCGCGATTTGTGTACATTGTTACGTACTTTTCGTTTTTTGTTTGCACGTTCTTGTGCGATGTTAAGAAAGTGATAAGTCTGCAATTTCTTCTTTTTCAAGATCGGACGATCGGGTGATCGATACTTTCGATGACACTCCATTGCTCTCGCCTTACAACTTGGCTCTCGTGATAGGCGAAATCGAATCGTTGGGCGAGACAAAAGCCGGGCTCGATAAGACCACGTCGACATTTTGGGGCGACCCGAAGAGAGGCGCGCGAGGAATATATCTTCTCGACAAACTCGACCAAGTCGTTGCACGTCTGAACGATTTGTTCTCGACGCCTTATCCACTACCGAAATTGGACATCGTCGCGCTACCTTCGCAGATCGTCGATAACACTGGAAGTCTCGGATTAATAACGATGAGGTGAGAAAAGGAAGATACTTGATAGAAAAAAAAAAAAATGATATCTGTCTTAGTCACTAAATTCTTTAAACTAAAATTTATACTTGGTACATTTATTGTATTAAAACCTCGCGCGATTGTTGCTGCAATTGTATAGCTAAACCGATCCATCTTTACATTTCATGTCGCGTAACACATCGAGCTTAAATCGTTTTCAAGGCAATCGCACTTCTACGCCGCGGATCGATCTCCCATGGTCACGAAAACCGACGCGTTAAGTGCTCTGATAAGCCTGATAGGAGAACAATGGCTGGGTGGTGTTGTGAACATGAAGAACTGGACAGACGTTTGGCTTCTTGAAGGCTCCACGCTTTACTTGCGACACTCAATGATTGACGAGGCATGATTTGACTTAATATTTAACATTCTCTGTTTTTTTACTATGTATATTTGTTTATATCATAATTGTCTTTTTTTTTTTAATTTTGATATAAAACAATACAGAGTTTGGTGTAAATTTATTTTATCTTTTTTGGAGTATGAAATCCCGACTCATACGCTTCTTGATACGCGTCTAAATAAAAGCACGGCATCTCTTTCTCGCTGCGAGAAATCAAAACTTTTCATGAGATTCTATTTTCAGATAGACTCGTCACTGGGCTCGAATCACGCTTTTCTCACGGACGTTCAATGGGACGCCATGGAAGAGGATGGTTACAGCGCATCGAAACCTTTGCTATCGAACGTCAATCCCGCTCATCTGGATTTCTCGGACGACAACGATCGACATAAGAAAGGTATTGGTCTTTTGTCAAAGTGACTTTCTCTCTTTCTAGACAGCACAAAAAGATCACGTCTTAAAGATATCTAAAAGACAATAAGACATTTTTAAGTCGGTTTTTAAAGACATGTGCTGTCTAGATCTTATAGCAATAAACATAGTGTACTCTGAAATATCGATATATTTTACCTTTAATTATATATTACAATTAAAATTATCTAAATTATTAAGATAATTAATATTAATTAATTATCTGTATAATTAGAATGTAATTAATTACATAAACATGTAATTAATTAATATTCTATTTTTGATCTTAGAAAAAAAGATATCGATATTTGTGCTTCCTGTGAGACTATTCGGATTATCTAATATTTGAGCAGTTCGAGCAGACGCGAAATTAAACCTAAAAAGCGTATTTTAAATTTCCTCACAAGAAATATTAATATTACCACCACATTCAAAAAATATCTTAAATAATATCCTAAAGACACCTAAGTTATTTTAGTTGTCTTTTAGATATCTTTGCAACATCTTTCAGATTTTTGTCCTATCTGAAACAGTTTTTTTATAGTAAAGTAATAAATATTAAAATACCACTTTTTACTTTTTCTCTCAGAATTTGCTTACGTGCAAAGTGATTCTAAATAAGTGCAAAAACTTTTGAGAGGAAATGACTGTTGAAAATTAAAAGAGGTCTTTCATTAAACACGTATTCTTATATTCTTTTCTGAGAAATTACAAAGAGTGAGATAAAATTAGATTTTTATTTTTTTCACAAATTTTAAACAAGTTAAAAAAAAAAGAATATTTAGTGAACAGTTTTTATTTTAGTAAAAAATAATACTTGTTAACATTCTTTTTTAATTTTTTGTATCGTTATAAGAGAATTAAACTGATTGGACGGTGACAGTTCTCTTAGTGACGTTTCTCTCTCGAATGTGTTTCTCAGTTCGTACATATATACTAACTGTCATCGCGATGACAGGTTGTGTTCACGGAATACGTTAAAATAAAGATAACGTAGCGTGCGCCTGTGTTGTGCTAGTCGTTATAAAAAAAATAAAACTGGCAACACCTATTCAATTTTTTATTCGAACTTTGAACGAGCCGGGATGTGAGTGAATATTTTCCACTAGAAATCTATTTTCATCTATTTTTAGATGAAAATAGATTTTTAGATGAAAATAGATTTCTAGTGGAAAATGTTCACTAAAGTTTACTTTTTGTTCAAAATTTGAGAAAAAATGAAATTATAATTATCTTATTTTTTTAAAGAAATGTAACTCCTCAGGAAGAAATGTAGTAGTACATGTTTGTAAGATCTTAATTTATTTTCGACAAAGAATCATTTCCTAAGGGTTTTTGCTTTTCTAATTTAGAATCACTCTATGGTAATATGCATAATATACGGAATACTTGCGCGCGAATAGTCTCAGCTTCTCTCGAAAGGCAGTATCGAATATAGACGCTCTTTCCGTAACGCTGCATAATGTGATTCTGCATTCTGACTGCTTCTTGTAGGTGCATGCTTGATACGCATGTTGCATGGCGTGATAAACGATACCGCCTTTAGGAATGGCTACCAGAAATTCATAGCGAGGTGGTGGGTATATCATATTATCGCCGTTTTATTCTTCGTCGGGCTCCGTCGTTTATTTCATAATAAACGATAATCGACGCGTTTTACAAGTTATCTCGTTATCGTCGGCTTTGTGGTAATGTCGACCGTTGAATGTCACGAGTCGCTGGCCGTTGTTTCTCGCGCTTCTTTATCGGCCCGATGTTACGTAACTACACGTATACACTGATGTATATTTCATTGTCGTTGAATTGCAATGTCAACGTGAAAGATATACGACGCATAATATATACGTATATGTACCTCTCTGTACACGCTACAATGTCAATATTCTCAATTTTTTACGTCTCAAATAAGCTAAACCTTTTTTGTAACTTCGTATCTAAATCAAGAAACAGGACTTTGAAAGCTATACCCTGGACGTACAGAGGAGTGCACCATATCGTTCCGCTCCAGGAGAAGTATTTCTCGGAAATTTCTCCTCCGACTGTCCCTACTATCGCGCGCCGTTTTTCTTCAATCTCGGGCCGCTGGCGGAGATCGAAAAAGTACGGCGCGCGGTAGTAGAAGCAACCAAAAGAGAAATTTCAGAGAAAACCTTCCCTTAGAGCGCAACGATACGGTGCACTCCTCTGTACGTGCGAAATATGTGCCGACTTCATAGAAAAAAAAAATGAAGTTGCTTTAAATCTACGTTACGGGCTGCCACAAAAATAAATAGTTTATTCAATTGCATATGTGATTAATTTAATGTCTAGATTCTTAAAGCAACTGTGTGTAGTGCAATAATATTGATGTTGTATCAACAAAATATATTTCACGTTAACTGATGCTGTTGATTCAACATCATTTTTTCCGTACACGGAACGCGAGAAATTTGAATTTGGCTAAAGTGTCTTTCGCGTTGAAATTTTTTAAATTTCAGTAGGGATTTGTTAAATGATTAGAAGTGGCATCTTATATGAGTTTTAAAATTATTATTTATTTCAAATTTTCTATGTGTATTAATTTACACGTTAAAAATACATTTTGCACAAAAAATCGTGCGTCTATATGTTAAAATTTTCTTGTAGGTATATGTGTTACCCAGTTTTGATTATTACTTTAATGTAAAACTAACATGCAACTGATATGTTATTAGTTTTGTGACGTTTTTATGTGTTAGATTTACGTCAACTTCGTAACTTAACATTTTATATTTGTCATTTAAAAATAGAATATTATTTTGAGTGAGCTTTTAACACAATTATTTCAATTAATCTGCATGTCTCAAAGTCAATTCAGTAGTCTAAGAAAAGTTAGAGTAAATCTTAAAATAATCATAAACTATGACGCACAAAATAATTTGCTAAAATCAATGTTAAAATAATTATTATCGTGTGTTAATTTAAAATATACAAAATATTGTACAAAAAGTAAATGTTCTTTTGCAGTAAAAGTTTCTTCATGAGTTATTGTAACTTTTCAATGTAAGTTCTATTAATTATTTTATACGTTAGTTTTACATCATATATAAAGTTAAAATAACAAATATAAATGTATTGTATATATCAATTATTTAACATGACTAGTTTATCAATATGTAACACATGACAAACGAAGTTAATTTAACTTAAAATTTAGATATCCTGGGTCATGTGAAAAATGTCCCAGAAGATTTACTAAAATGAAAAAATTAACGTTTATATTGTGCATTTAGCGTATGGCTTTCAAAGTTCTATTTCTTGATTTAGTTTATACGTACTTAACCGTACCGCGTATTTGTTGAACTTAATATTTATGTTTTAGGAAGTACTCAACGGCAAATCTCGATGATTTCTGGACCGCAATAGCTGAAGAGGCCAACGGTTTACCCGAGCAAATTAATCTGTTCGACGTGATGAATTCGTGGATTTCGCATCGCGGATATCCGATCGTTAGCGTCGCGAGAGATTACGAAAGGAACACCGCTGTTATTCGACAGGTACGCGACTCGCTACGTGATGTATCATTAAATCTCATATTTCGCGCTTTTATTATGCGTAGTCGATTTGCTCTTCGAGAGCAAAACCTATTTGTTATCATCAATGATTGTCGTGCAGCAAAGATTTACGTATGACCAATCATCATCCGACGCTCGACAACCGACGTGGTACGTACCGCTTGACTATATTAACAAAACGAGCGATGATTGGTTATCTCCAATGAAGACGTGGTTGCATTCTGAAGAGGAATTGACGGTGAATAACGTTGGCGCACGGGATTCTTGGGTCGTGTTCAATGTGAATAAAACAGGTTGGTTAGAAAAAAACGTTGTTTTCTCGAAAATAAATTTTATGAGAATTTAAATTCTCTAATTTTTTAAAATCAATTTTTGTTTGTTTTATATTTCTATTATTATCTTTCTCTGACATGTTACGTTTCGAATAGTTTAATTTCTGATTTTGCATATCAATGACTTTTTCAATATTATTTTTTAATAAATAACACGTGTTGATTTTACTTTTATTAAATTCAACGAGAAATTGCAAAACACTCTAAGCGCATTAGTGCGTCCCCTTCTTTCGTTAATTGCCCCTTCAAGGTTATTACCGTGTGCATTATGACGAGGAAAATTGGAAGCTCCTGGCGCAGACCCTCGAGAAAAATCACGAGACCTTTCCAACGGAAACCAGAGCGTCGCTCGTCGACGACGTGCTCGGGCTCGCCGCAGTCGGTCTGACAAAATATGCGACCGCTTTCGACTTTATTAAATATATGCAAATGAAGGAACGGCATTACGCTCCCTGGGGCGTTCTGATGCGTCATCTGTTGAAGCTGAACGGTCTTCTGTATGAGACGTCGAGCTTCAGTGTCTTTCAGGTAGTTTAATGTTTACAAAGAGAAATAAATGGCGATGAAGTGTATTAAATGAAAAAAACTGAATAAGATTCAGAGTAAAACTTCATACTGTAATACTGTAACAAAATATTTTATCGTACGAAAACTGTGTGCAAAAATACTTATAAATATATTTCATATTTGTAAGTATTTAATTTATAAGTATATTTTATATATATTTTTATATATACTTATAAATAAATTTTAATATAAAAACATTGAAAAATAAAATTTTGAAAAATACGTAGCTTTTGATTAAAAAGAATAAGTTTCGATTAAAAAAAACTGTTGCACGGTAATGATATAATTCTGTGTATAAATAAATATTTGTAGGAATTTACATTGAGATTTACTTCACAACTATATTCAGACGTGGGATGGAAGGTCGATGAGGGATCACAGCTAACTTTGACCGCCCTGACGATAGCGTGCGTGTTCGAGAACGCGGAATGTCTTGAATGGTCAAAGAATCATTTTGAAAAACTGAAGGATCATCCAAATACTCTAGACGAAGTGTAAGTGCATATTTAGCGCACGAAGCTTTTCATAAGATAAAGACTTGAAAAAAACTTAATGGTGAAATATAAAAACAATTACTTTGACACAAATAGAAAACGGTTCTATTAAACCATCGCTGCGACAAAAACTCACTTGTAAAAATTTACAAGTGAACTCGTTATAGGTGTATACATATATGTATGTATATACACGTACAGTTTCCGCTCAACATCCTGTGAACGGCTCGTATTGGCCTTATATACTTAGTTTAATAAAAAAATTGCAATAATTAAGTGTTTTTAAACAAAGTAATAATAAATAATTAATTTTTTTCATTATCGCTTGATAGAAGCAAGAAAGAAAACATTTTTTCGCTTAACAAACTTTTCAAACGACATGAAAAAAAGAACTTTGTACATTTTCGCCATAACTGCTACCTACTTCCGGAGACGTCGGGGCTCGATTCTGCGAATTCTAAGATAAAACTTTGATTGTTTCAGCGTGCCGGCATACGCACGCGAAGTGCTGTATTGCACAATAGCGAGATACGGCACGCGAAACGAATGGAACTACTTCGTCGAAAGGGCGAACTCTACCACAGATCGAGAAGAGAAGAATCGTCTTTTATCGGCGTTTGCGTGCTTCCAGACACCGTGGATCTTGCAATCGTAAATATCTTTACAAACGTTTTTCAATTGCAAATAAAAGATAGTGTTACAGAATGTGTAAATAAATAAAACTTGTAAAAAATTAATTAATTGTAAATAATTAATTTAATTTAGATAATTAAAAATATATAGTTGATAATCGAATGTTGTAACTAAAAGATATAAGCATAATAGGTTGCTCAGCGAGTTGCTTGAGGGGAAGATTTACAACGAAGTCGAGACACAAAGGATCTTAAGAAGTTTCCCGCAAAATCCGGTTGCCGCGCAAAACGCCTACAAGTTCGTGCGAAATAATTGGCAAATTATCGTTACAAGGTACTTCGTTCTAACTTCCTTATATTTTATCATCACTTTCGAACTCTTTCGCAAGCAGATTACACAATGTGTATGTGTTTAATTTAGATTTGCGAAATCTCGAGCGATCGTGAAAGCTTTCGCGTTTGCGATGACGAACGGCTTGATCAGCGAGGAAGACTTGGAAGATGTAAGTGTGTAATTTTATTAATCGAACGATGAAACTCTCTCATACGATGATGACTAATGTAAGTAATTTCGCGAAGAGTCTATAGTCGTATATAACTTTTACGACAAGCAGAGATTTATTCCATAAATTTCACGCTTCCAATTTACGAGGGCGATAATTCGAAAAAGACGTAAATCTGTCTCGAACATTAAGACTTCGAACATTAAGACTTCGAATAATTTTCGGATGTTTGTCCGATCCAGTTCCGAACCTTCAGCAAGGACAATCTCAAGAGCATCAAGACCGTGGGACACACCGTGGCGATGGTCGAGGCGCGCGCCAATTTCGCGTTAAAGTGGCTGAGGAAATCCCTGCCGGAGGTTCAGGAGTGGCTGACGGCGAACAATGCCACGGAGACATCGACATGAATATTGGAGAAATCCTTCGGGCGCGATACAACGAGGGAGAGAAACACCTCCCTCTTGTACCATTATCTATCGATTCTCAACCGCGCGCGTTGCGGCTCTCGATGTTCCGGCGCGAAAAAAACAAGAGAACTGCGAGCAAACTTTTCTACGACAACAAGTTTTATTTTTCTCCGTATGCTTTTGTCAAGCATGATTACAAAACCAAGCAACAAGAATCTCGTCTTTATATATATACATACATATATATATATATATATATATATGTATATGTATATATATATATATATATCGTGTAGCTTTAAAACGACGGTGGGTGTCGTTAGTGTATAATTATTATTAGTTATTGGTAGGTACATATTTAACAAACGATATACATAATAATATCGCAATAATATCTAACGATGATAATTATTATTCCAATTGTTTTTTCTTACCGGTGTGTGTGTATGTTTTAACTCACCGCGCGTTTTGTTTTTTCCCCCTCACGTTAAATGTCGCTCTATCGCTATACGGTATACACTCTTTTTTTTTATATATAACACGCTATGTTTTACCGGTACAATAATCTATATAAATCCGTACCAAACAATTGGTATTATCTTCTTGCTTCTCACCCTTAGCCTAAACTCTCTCGTTTAAATGCATCAAGTACGGTATTCGCAAAGCTATTAAACACGCGGTTCAAAAGTTGGAAGCGACGGCGATGTATATCGTCTCGCCGACTTCTCGGGCTGTTTATTACAGATTAATTAAACGTCACGTAAACGCGTGCACCAGACACATTGCTTCTCTCATTCTCGTGTACAATTTTACCATTTTTGCGAGATCTTGAAATTAGCGCCGCGTAATGCCGGTTTTTTACATACTTCGATTTCACCGATTCTTCAACGCTAAACGTGTTCTCTCTTCTACTGTTTCGCATTTGCGAGTTTACGAAAGCACGTTTAGCGAAGTTCGAGTTTTCGCATCGTCAAGTACACATCTGAGATTCTCTTGAAAAAGTTTCGAATCGGGGACGTAAAATTCGAATTAAATCAAAGACGTTTTGTATTTTAACGCTACGTCGCACACAAGTTTATTTTTATCACATATATGTAAGTAGATATATATTAAATGGAAGAATTTCGTATTGAAACAGAGCAAAAAACTCTCGCATTAAAAAATGCACAAATTTGTGCTACGGCAAATAAATTTCTCGACGTCTCTCGAGAGTAACTTGCAAAATGTTTTTATTCAACGCGATAACACGATAGTAAACGGGGGAGAGTTACGTTTTATGTTTCGATTTCCAATTAAAGGAGTTATTTTGCAAACAAGACACGTCAACTTTTTTAACAATAATAACAAATTGACGAATACGTTTGTTGTTACAGCTATACGTTGCAAAACCATAAAACAAATGGCTTATATCGATTTCTGTTTCATCAAAATTCATTTGTTATTCGAGGCGTTTTTTTGCATGACACACGTTTAAAACTTTATACGAAAAAAATTCCTTGTTTTTGTAAATAACTCCTCCAATTAATTGGTTGAAAAAAATCTCGATCGTTTATTGTCTTCATGCAATTCACTTGATTTTGTCGAATGTATCAAAGTCACATTTTTTTTTTTTATTCAATGCTCCATTTTGAGCTCGTCATTGTCTCTCTCTTTCTAAAACGATCGCGTGTATATAAATCGCGCGACACGACGATGAAATATGTAATAAAATCGTTGAAACACACACTTTGAGCGCAAGCGAACACGATTCGTCGACTGCGTTATTTTTTTTTAGTGTCGCATTCGTTCCCAAAACCGCGTTGCCAAAAAGAGTTACGTTCTTTGTTATGTTTCGTGTGATACTTTTTTGTTTTTGTGTTACACAAGCATTTCATCTCCTTCGAATGCTCTGTCGATGCGTTTAATGCAACAGCACTTTGTACGTCAATGTGTGAGTTCCATGCTCTTCTTATCGTGTTAATAAATGTTAATAAATAACAGCGCTCAAATTCTTACATAAAGTGAGAAGTGTCAATCGCGAGAGCCGCAAATAAATAAATAGATAAATAAATAAATAAATGTATTTACAAAAGCTAGCGCGTGAAAAACAAAAGATTTTTAGCGCTAATTTATTTTATTTTTAACGTACCAATGGCAACTTTTTTAAAACCGAAACTTGTTTTGTGAATGAAATTTGTTACCAACACTGGTCAATTAAATATTGAAATACAAAATCATCACAAAAATGTCGTTTTACTAAATAACAAATAAAACCGACAACTTTTTTTTATAGTAAACTAAGATAAATAATTGATTATCGATTTTTATTTCAAATTTCGCTCTTTGTCAAAATTGTTTCATTATTTTTTTAGTATCTACTAAAAACTTAAAATAAAGTCAAGACGTCTAGGAACGTCTAAACTTGAATTTTAACCAGCTAAAACATCCTGCTATTTGGTTCATCACGACCGTTTTTTATTACTTAATAAAAAATTGAATTTTAAAATTATTTTTTAAATTTAAATACAACGACGTATCGATATTACAGAGTTTCATGGAATTTTTCGGAAAGGTAATCGCCTGTGAAAATCGTAAAAAAGGCCCAACCTTATTTTAGCCTTTACTTACCGCTACACTTTGTTATTTACACGGTATTTACATTTGTTTTGGTTAAATCCTGTCAAATCATCTAAAAGTGTATCATTCACACTATTTTCTCTCTCTTTCATTCTCTCTCAACTTGTATATAGTTTATCTATAATAAGATAAGATGTAGTTTGTTTAAAAGATTCTACTGCCAATTGCAATTCTCGATCGTGTCGATGTGATCTTCGCGATCGTCGATAAACAAATTGCTGCTGCTGCCGGCCTTTGCCGGTTTATTTTTGCAAGAAAATCACTCGAACGACGCGAATATCACGCGAACATCGCGACGCTATTTTTTCTCACAAGTAACAATATTATTAAATACATAGCTCTATCATAGAAAACGTGTGCGTTGTTTTCCTAACAATCTAGTGCGGAGTAGATCTGCTTCGCTTTCTCGCTATGAGAAATAATTCTTCGAATTCCTACGATACTAAAAATCGCCTTTCCTTTGAAATACACGCTTCACACTGGACGATTCTCAATCAGGTATAGTGACACACTACATGTCGTGACTCCTTCGCCTTGTCGTCGTGACGTCACTAATATTCTATCAATGAGTACATTGATCGCGAATCCGTAAAAGAGACGTATGTGTCTCTTTCTCGAGAAGAAGAAGAAATTGCTTTCTCTCTCGTAATCAATTCATTTAAAATCGATTGGCGATCGAGAGGAGTTTACACACTGGAAGTTGTTAGTTTTTTTTTCAAGAACAATCAACATTCAAGCGACGAGACGCAAAAATGTTCCTAAAGTACCGGAGCGTCGCGCGTTTTATTAATGGCAGTAATAATGGGGGAATCGTTATATTCCTCGCGCAGTTAATAATATATATATTTACAATCCAATCCAGTACCGCGGTACTTGAAATGCACAAAAGTTATTACTCGTTGGTTGTAGCTATAAAGCCTATGTCACACTACGGATTTGGATTGAAATTGGATTGCAATTTGGTCAATCAGAGCGAAGATCAATAAACTTAGGATTGGTTTTCTTTCTTCTGATTGGTCAAATTTCAATCCAATCTCAATCTCAATCCGTAGTGTGACATAGGCTTAAGAGTCCTATAAAAACGTCAGAGAATCAGAAATATCGTCGTAAATTTTGTTTCCCGACGAAAGAGGTTGTTTTCTTCTCGCATTGTTTTTTATATTCAGAGAACAGCCAATTGAGTGTCTTTAGCGAACTAACGAACAAAGTACAATTCCTTCTCCCATTAAATTTAACAAATTGATTTAGTTTTTTGCACAATTTTTCCGATTGTGTTGCAAATCATAAAGAACTTTCCGCAACACACTCAAAGTTTTTTCTTCCCGACCAAAGTAGAAACTCAGCAAGTCAGATAAAATACATTCTCCGACGTTGACTTTTGTCCTTGCGACTAATTATTATTTAATAATAAATACACGTGATACGCACAATTGTAATCTATGTATAAAACGGAAACGGAAACAAAAAGCGAAATCATAGATCACGACTCACAACAACCACAAACTACGGTATTGAACAACATCGAGACACGGTTGTTCAATTCCCTACAACTATCAGCTTTAGAATTCGTATGCTTTACTTCTTCTTACAGTACTATCGGTTATACTTTAATTGTATAATAATATCTCGCGCGTATATATAATATATATATATATATATGTATATGTATTGGTTTTTTACTTCTCGTTATAAAATACAATATTTTTATTGAGAGACGAGACAGCGCGAGATGCATCGGCGACGCAAGAGCCTTGCGCGTGTCTTCCTCGTGAGAAAGAAAAGAACAATATACAACAAGAAATCATCTATATGTACAACAATGCAGATTTATTTACATCGTTTAGATAATAGAGAGCAAGAGAGAAACGCCGAGAAAGTTAGAAGAAAAAGTAACAGATGCAAGATATTCGCGCGAAAGAAGAATAGCAACTTGTAATAGCAATTTGTAATAGAAAGAGAAGATCTTATAATCGATTAGACATGTATATGTAGTTTATTTAGGATAGTGTTTGAAGAGTATTTGGAATATACATATTATATGTATATATATATATATGTATATATATATATATGTATATATATATATGTATATAATTACTTCGCGCCACCGACGCGCCATCGTCTCGTCCACTTTTTTGTTCATATATTATACCGGATGTTTTTTATGTACCGTTCTGATTTCGTTTATGAATATTTCGTAAATAAAATATCTTTTATTACTTTTTTTTCAGATCTTTTGTTCAATTCTTGGCATTAGTTGTGAAATATGATGAAATATGATGGCTCGGTCAAATGGCTGCGGCGCAAATGCGTGTTCTTTCGACTACATTTTAAAATCACGTAATTTTCTTCGAGTGTTCGCGATCCATTTTGATAAAAAAAGTTTTAACAACACGTTGTTGCGGTGTGTCAAATTTTTTAATAATAAATTGCCAGAGTCAGATCTAAGTAACAAGTCAAATCAAAAATGGCGGTGAAACAAAATCGAAACGGTACATAAAAAACATCCCGTATATATTCGTGTATAAATGCGTACGTACCTAAAAGTATATCTGATTATACACCTCGAGTAAGGTTACCCTCTAAGTCTGTGTACGATGAGCTAGAGTTATATGCGGTGATAATCTAATTAACTCGCGTAATGTGCGAGCGGCTTCCGCGGCCTACGTTATATAATAATACTAGTTACAAAATGTATGCTTGCAAAATGCGGTGTTTCCTCGAGCGAAGTATCGTTCACAGTTGGCATTATTACGGCTTCCCGCATGTTGGTTGCGTCGTCGCAAGAATTTTGCGGACACACCTGTAACGTCGTTAGATAATTAACGGGAAGATATTACCGTTTTAAGCTACGTTTGAAAAATGTATAAAACATGTTCTCTTTACCCTTAAAAAAAGAAAAGATCTTCGCGTCGTATCAAGTCGCAACAACAGTTCGTTTATCGATATAAATTTTAAGAGCGACAATTGCAAATTTATTTCATATATATATATATATATATGTATATATATATATTTATCATATTGAAAAAGGATATTAAAACCAATGTTTTTACAATTTTATTCGAACGATACTTGACGCTCGCTACTTGTACGCGCTCGGGCGAACGACTGGAGCTTGACCGTCTCCTCCTCCTCCTCTCAGTTTTCGAGACACTATATAATTAACTATACAGTATTTTACCGCGACGTTCTCGTCAGCCTGGTATGATTTGTTTACTCGGTTAAGTAGTGGCAGCTTCTCGTATTTAAGATTTACTTGAGCAGTATTATAATAGGTGTACGTAGGTGTCTCTCTCCTTCTTTCCGAATTCCTTCGGGTCGTCGGTCGAATCGCGTGAGCAATGCGCCCTTATTTGGAAGACACCGAGTGTTAGTTTGTTCGGTGGGGCAACACCACTGTCGTGGTCGCGAACTGACTGAACTTCTTGTCGATCGGCGTTCGGTCGTCGTAAAGGGTCGGCGCTTGCAGAATAATGCCCGCGGTGCCTACCAGTACCGCCAGGGTGAAGATCCAAAGGAACAATCGGTCCAGCACCATCGCCACGTACTTCCAGTCCTCCTTCACCTGCGCGGATTGTCGAACGAGATAATTTATTTTGACCGTTCGAACTTTGTAGAGCGAGAATCGCGATTCTCGTTTTTATCTCGCAAAGGTTTTGTTTTTTCTTTTTTTTTTTTTTACCTTAGTCGAGTCCTCCAACATTTTGGTGTGTTCGGCGATAAAACGCACGCAGATGCAGGACCTGTGCAGTTCCGGTGGGCAACGAGAATGCGAAAAGGCGGGCGGGCTTCGAAGCACGGGACTCTTGACTTCTTCCACCCCGACGTCCACGGAACCCGAAAAGTCTTCGCACTCGGTGTGCAGCTGCAGGGGTGGCAGAGGAGGACCGTGAATCAGGCAGCTACCTCCAAACCTCGCACCGTCTGTAAGACTGAAGCGAATGTGGTCTACGTTATTTTTGGGGAATTTTCTATTTCTTCATAAAAAGGAATTATTCGCATAACATTTTTGTGTTCACAGTCTCAAAAAAAGGGCGATTTTATGGCCAAAATTTTTCTCGACGCATTTTCTGTATTGTTATAAACACCTGGAAGGCGAAAGGTCTTCTTTTGACGAAGGACGGCTGTGGAATCTCTTAGGCGTGAAACGTCCTTCGCTATCTTCCTGAGTCGACGGGTGGTAAGGATAATAGCAAGTCTTTTCTTTTCCTTTGACGGCTCTCATTAGCACTCTGCCGGAAGTGTACCTGCTAAATACATAGACAATCGAGCGCGGAATTTTAATTGCGAACGCCGGAAAAGCAAACGACTGAGTGACTCGTTGTCGGGGAGTCTAGACTCGAATGCAAGGTAAACTTTCGTCAAGTGTGTACAGCGTTATTGTTACGACGCAATCTCTGCGTCTAACACGATATGTTGTGACTACGATTTTTAACACTGCGTGAGAAAAACTTGTTGTGGCACAAGCACATTTCAACTAATCGACTTATATTTATTTGTTTTGTAATTAATTTTAAAAAATTCTACAAATTTTTCTAATTCTACAAAATCAAACGATCTCGTACACAGTCTAATTATTACACAATTATATATTTTTTACTCACCTATTAGTTTCAAATTTATACTGAGGTCTTCGCATAACCAAGAGTCGAGGAAGAATGTGAATAAAAACTCTTTTCACCCAAGGTGCCATTCTGTGCGTTTGCGGCGAACGGAAGTGGACGTTGAGGACGACCACAGTTACGCATATACTGAGAACAGATAAAACAGAGAGACGGACTCATTTACACGTTACGTTAAAATACTTGAAGAACAATTTTAGCAACGTAATCTGCTATTTAGCTTAATTTACACAAGCAAATGTGAACATAGAAATATAATCCACACATTTGCATTAAATCGATGTTTCCAGACTCCGAACTAGAGCGTTTTGTATCCGGTTTGTACGACATAATTAGAAGACAAACTCTGCGGTGTTACTACACGGTGTTACCACACTACGCCATTACCGAAAATTCTAATTAAATTTTCCAACAACGCTCTGTTACAACCAACGGCAAGTTTAATCCGCGGTAAGTGGAAGCGCGAACTTTTTTTTTGCGCACGGTTTGAATGTGGATACAATGCAATTGTACTACTGCAATTACAACCGTACGCGTTCAAGCTCTTTGAACTCGACGTTATGAATGAGTTCTCCTTATCTTAATAAACGTTGTTTTTCGCTACAATATGTTAGATATTGTACTGTGATGTACCAGATTCGTGTTTCTTGATTATGGAATAATTTTAATTACAAATAAACGCGTGTGTAAAATAAAAACAAATGACAGAATTAGAAAGCAAATAACGTTCTTCTGTTTCGTATTTAGCCGATATTGACCGTTTTGCAAATCGGTCGTTATATATGTAATAGCGAACTCGTTCCGGTGAACGAAAGCAAATTGCTATCACGTATAACCGTGAGTCGGAAGACGGAACAGAAATGTAAATCTCTCTTACGAAGCTATTCATAACGCGAATCTGTTCAACGATAGGAGATACGCCGGACGGGTCGCTGGGCAAGGGACAGGCCGCGATTCAAAATTGGATTCACTTCCTTTGACACGGACTTAGATCCATCGGTTCATGCGGCTAACGTAGCCGGTGGATCTCTCACGTCTATTCGCTTTTTATCATTCTCGGCAAAATGTGTCATAATGTTCGCGTATATTCCCAAAGCCGTCTTCGCTCTAAATGCGTAATTCCGAGCGAACGGACGTGACAAGAAATATCATTTTCGGTACAACCTCGCGATCGCTAATCCGGAAAAAGAAAAAGAAAGACTCGAAAGATAATGTTCGTTTAAAGTTAATCTTTCTCGCGGACTGACTTCCAAAACAGTCTAGTCGGTCTGACTGGGTCTGTGAGACCCGCGGGACTTTAAAATCAAATATTTCTTCAAAAACCAATATTAAAAAAATTTTTTTGTTTTTTTGAATCAAAAATTTAAACAATTCTGCGTTGAAAAAAAAGAAAAACAAATTGAAAAAATCTCTATTAGTTTCGAAGATATAAGCGTTTAGAAAAAAAAACGAACTTTTAACTAGAGATAGCGGTTTGAAATTTTTGGATGGGAGACCCATGTCAGTCCGCGAAAGGTTGAATAATATTTTATTTGAAATATAAAAAAAAATATAGAAATATAAAAATCTATCACATTGTGTCATTTTTATTTGCAAAAATTCCCACATATGCGATATTTTTTTTCAACGTTTCAACTTAGCGGTCTAAAAGTTTTATCAGTGTTTCCATTGATACAAGCGGCATTCTTTTCAATTTGTCTCGCAATCACGAGAAAGCTTGCAACACACAAATACAAGACGTCTCAGAATGTTTCAGGATTCAGCTCCACCTCGGGTGGCTGCAGCCTCGGTAAACGTTGCTACTGATTAATGTGTCACACCTACCGCATCCTTGCAACGTCCAAAGCTATTAGGAGGTTTCCACACATACACACGTGTACACACGCATAGACACACGTAGGCACTCAAACAACGCCTCGCATGCTGTTGGCCCGATTCGCCAATTTGCTGACTCCTTCGTTTTCAAGGAGACTCTTCTCTCTCTCTCCCCCTCTTCCTCTCTTTTTTGTCGTCCAAGTAGATCGTGTCATCGATTCGCTCGGCATGCGACTTAAGATGCACAGTAATATTGCCGTCTCGAAGAAATATGTTCAACGTTCTCCGTGTCGATAATGGCTGACACTCGATACCCTCTTTCAAGCTTTAAAGACTTCACGTCTCGGTGTCACATTTGGCACGCCTCGTGCTTTACCAATTCAATTTCTAATTTCTTGTAAGAATCAAAGTGATATACGTATTACAAAATATTATATTTCCGTTGAATATTTTTCATATTTAAGCTGAGAATTCTAAAAACACATTATATATTATCTACTATATTGAAATTGTATATTTGCGTGACACTTCCAACAAACATTATGTGACAAATATTTTCTCTTTTTTTCAACGTAGTTATTGTTTGTTGATGAGTCAAATTCAAATAAGAAAACATAACTGACGACTGATCGCAGCGCTGAGAAAGCTCAGAAGGTTCGCATCCGTTGATCAGACAAGACGCCCAAAGAGATCGCGCGTCCCGAAATCGATTATAACTATATATTTCTGTATTATGTTAAACAACATTTTAACTTAAACAACTTTAAATTTATTTATATATAAATAAATAATCAAATAAAAACATCCTACATTCTTTTCTGTTTAATTTTAATTTCTTTTCTTTCTATGAAAAAATCTCACGAACAAAGAGAGAGAGAGGCAAGCACAGAATGTGAAATAAATATCAAATATCTCTATTTTTAACGAAGTATTTTAATAAATTAATGATTCCTGAGAAATCTGCGCGTTTAATTAAGTAAAAAATTTTTATAACTAATGCAGTAGTTGAACGAACAGTCGCGCGAAAGCGCCTCATTGTTACAAGAGACTTATACGCGCATTCATAAGACAGGAATCCTTTTTTTTTTTTAACGAGAGCCAGAATATGAAATATTTTCTTGAAAATAATAAGTCCGCGACTATTGCCGCACAATGTGACGCTTGACCAACTTCTCTTCTTTCTCTCTTCTTTTTTCTTTATTTTTCTTCTTCTCTCATTGAAGACCAAATCCGCCTCAAAAGTAAGCAATCTTCATCTCGCGCTCGTCGCAGCTCGACTTGGCGGCGTAATCCAGAGAAATATTGCAAATTCGAGAGCTGGCGGAAAGTAAAAAGCCTTTTGCTGTTCCGAGGCGCTCGCGGACGTGGAATGAATCGTGAAATCACAGGACGCTCCTCACTGATTCTCCGAGGAAAGGACCATTAAGTCTAGGATGCGCGTAGTCTATTGCTTGCATTTGCCAGTGTATATCTGAGAAGAAGAAATATGCTCTCTCTTTCGTCCGCCCTCGTGAGCTCGACGCGCGCTGCGCGAGCGTTTCCCTTCGCGCGTGATTTCCTCGCTCAAAGCCAATTCATAAACACACTTCGCACATTTGGAATTCTCTCAAATATATATACGTTGTTCTTCTAAAGAAAAAAAATTTCAAGAGTACACAAATATAAATATCTAAAGAGAAGAAACGTACATATTTCTTATACTGTTTTAAGCATTCCGATGATAATCTGCTTTATGCGTAAGTTATAGAGTTTTCTCGACACGTGCGTTTTTTTTTTTTTACAGGACGCGAACACGTTGAAGAAAACGCTCTCAATCTCCCTTGAATCGGCCGCGTCACGTCGGAGATGCGACGTGGTACAAATTTCCAAGTCGCTTCATCATCGTCGGCCATCAGTCACGAAGAAAAGAATGTTGCGCAGGACGGAAGCAGAGGGGTTCGGGATGGCTTTGTAAAAAATGTAAAATGGGAGAAAACGTGATGCGGAGAGAAAGCTTATGGAAAATAAATGTGAGAAGAAAGAGGAGGAAAAGGAAGAAAAAGATCGTCGGCTCTCTGGTAAGACGAGCGATTGAGAATTGCGGAGTCGCGCGAAAATATTATAATTGTGACGCACGCACGTTATAATACAATTACTCGGTGCGAAAAAAGGTCGAAAGACAAATGTCGAAAATGCAAACAATGAAAGCTTCTTTGCATTGTCAATAATTTGAAGTGAGAAGTGAAAGGGCGATGTAACGGAAAGAGGATGTACATGTTAGATACACTCTCTCAGACATTACAAACGGGATCAGAACTGTACGAATACAATAGGCTCTGAGCCAGATCGAACTGAGTGGAGGATGTAACCTACATCCGGATAACGCATTGCATCGACACACTTCCGACGCTCGTTTTCCTCTTGTCGCCGCGAACTCTTTGCCTTGCTTTCGACGCGGATCGAAATGTTGCCTGACTCACGCGCGCCGAGAATCGCGTCCTCGCGGGCTTGACCCACTTCGCGATTTTCACGTGCGACCAGCACGTAGCGTTTTGCGACCGTTCATCTTCGAGACGGCGACCACATGAATCCTAATCACGTTCGAAAAAGCCGCTCACATATCTCGGGCACGTAGACCGGGCAAGTGACCGGAAGAGAGAAAATCTACCGGACGCCTCGCTCGAGCTGCAACCAAGTTTCCCGGGACCATGAGATACTTCTCAACAAAGTTCCCGAAGAAAGAGAGAGAAAGAGAGAGAGAGAGAGAGAGAGAGAGAGAGAGAGAGAGAGAGAGAGAGAGAGAGGCGGGTTTAGATAAGTGCCGTTTGTTCGTTCTTTTTTGCCATCCGTTATATTCAGCCTGAAGATGCGAGAGAGCGATTAAAGTTACCAGGCAGCGCTTTATCGAGGGCGAGCAGCCTGAGAACCATCGTTGCATTTTGTAAACCATATTGCTAGTTGTGTTAACGCCAAGAAAAGTTGATCTCTTCGAACTTCTTGCCCCGGCGAAGTTTACAGTGTTTATTTATTTAACGACGTTATAATATTTCCACGTATAATATTCGTATAGATTTATTTTAGTATTTACAATAATTTGATCGACACGCAGAAAAGAAAGTACATGTCAATTATAATTAACAAAAAAGATAATTGTATAATATATATTTGAAGATATACAAAACTACAATCTAGCTCTTCAAACGTTTTCAAAATTAATCTTTTATTCAAACAGTATAAAATAATAGAATTTACAAATTATTTGCAACACTCGCGTGTACATCCATCCAAGCAAGAATTATTCTCTCTCTCTTTCAACTTTTTACATTGTTGCGAAGTTCTCATTTGAACTAAACATTTAAATTAAACTAAAGTTACTAAAGTGCGGTTTCTTATTAGCGGCATGCGCGGTCTACGTTAAAAGTTTAATTAAAGTTTCGAAACAGACACAAGAGAAACTTCACGTTTGTCGAATATAATTACATTGTGGAATCGTTGCAACGCAACAGGAAAACCCCTGAAATTCTGCTCGAAACAGACTCTCATCCAAACGACATAAGGAATGGTTCATTGCCGACGTGCAACCGTATCCTGCCTCTTGGCAAATATTGAATTCGCAAATGAAACGTAAACGTATTAATTCGGGTTAATGCATTCCGGTCGGTGTGGTCCCGAGGTATTTAGCGAAATTATTTATCGACCGCCGCAACATCTAGCAGGAAATTACAATGCACATTTCGGACTTCCAACAGAATTCGTTATGTCCTTTTACATAATTAGAAAGATAACGTGTGTATAAATCGGAGAGAATTAGTATCTTTCCGAGAGATCTCTTTGTACAAAATAGTATACATGATATATTTGAAAAAATACTTATAACGAATGAAGCTCGTAAAAACTTAAAAAAAAAAAAAAAAAAAAAAAAAAAACAAAGTTGAAAGAGACAAATGCGAGCCAATATACGATGTCGAAATGTGTAAATTAGTATTTTTATTCAATTGGTATATTTTATCTTTTATTTTTACCTTTCGATTTCAACATTTAGATCGCATCATCAGCGAATTAAATAAAAGAGAGGGAGATGTACTAAAATACAAATAAATTACAGAATTATTTAAAAAACAATAAACTAAGTCTTACCGTAATTAAATAAATTAAAATTACATTAATTTAAAAGATAAAATAAATAATGTGTTTAGAGTGTAAAACGATTGTCAACTAAGTCAAACATTTAAATAATTTAAAAAAACGCAAACAAAATATAAAATCCAAATAATAAAAAAATAAATAAATAAATAAATAAATACTTTTTGCCAAGAAATAAAATCATCGTAATCGAAATAAATAATTACACACTAGTGACAACGGAAAATCAACTATACATCATAAGATTTCAAACTAAACCAGAATAACTTTCATATAGTTTGCTTTATAAATGATGTTCCCTCCAACATAATCTCAAACAAAGAGATACATGTAGGTCAAATTCAAGGAAATCTAATAAGAAAACGATTAATGTTTATATTGCTTTAACAAAGAGAAGAAAGAATTTATATTGGATTTATATTGCTCTAATAAAAAGAAGAAAGGTCTAAGCTGCTCTGTGTCGGACATGATACTTATATGACACATCAAGATTGTTATGCTTAAATTCTGAACAAGCAAAGTTGTTTGATGCTTGTTTGATGTACTTTAAACATACTCGAATACTTTTGTATGCGGAAAACAAAACAGCGACGTTCTCGCAATTCAAGAATCGCGAAAAAGTTTGCGATGTTTCCCTTCCTTGTCGTTTAATGCGCCGATCGCCGTCGTAATGGGCCCGCCGGTCATGGGAGTCCGAGTTCCGAGAGAACTTGTTCAAAGTTCGGTCCTATCAGTAGCGCGCGCACGTACAAACTTTTCGCGTGCGCTAGTTTTTTCTTTTTGTCGTCGTTTTTCTGTCGCGTTGTCCACCGTTGTCCGACCGGACAAAATATACAGGGTGTCCCAGAATTAGTATAACATCTCTCGTAGACAGGTAGAAGAAGTAAAACTAAGTCGATAAGTCCTATATCATTTTGCTAGATTCGCAATAGTATTACCGAAATTTTAATTACAAAGATTTTAATAACAAAGATCCGCGAATAAGCGTGCATCGGTCTGTCTTACGTGCGTAGGACAGCCCGGTGCGCTTCGCACAATTACATTTTAATATGTATATGTTATAGAGAGAGAGAGAGTATATGCTGTTATATTAGCTCCTCCCATATGCTGCTACGAGTAACACCGTAAGCGCGCGAAGCGCACTGGGCTGTCTTAAGCGCATAAGACGACCTGATACATGCTTATTCGCTGATATTTGTTAATTAAAATCTCGGTAACTATTGCGAATCTAGCAAAATGGTATACAACTTTTTGACTCAGTTTTACTCCTTCTATTTGTTTACGAGGGATGTTACACCAATTCTGGAACACCCTGTATATATCGCTCTCTCTCTCTCTCTCTCTCTCTCTCTCTCTCTCTCTTTCTCTCTCTCTCTCTCGGCTTCTCTTTTATTCTCCGATTCTTTCATTTTTCGCATCGGCGCGACGCAGTCGCCGCCTAAGTTTCAAACCTGTTCGGAATAGTTTTTTGGATTCTGGTTGTATTAAACGCAGTCGGACTATAATGTTTTTCAGGCCAGTTTCCGCGCGAGGTAATAAATCCCGTGCGATCGCCATTGAATATTTAACGACATGTCTCCCCGTAGTATATTCGTGAGCGTTATTGCGACATCTACCTATAGAGATCTCTCGTAAACTCATTTAACGCGTCGCCATTCTGTAAGCGATCGATAAACTGATTATAAGACTTAGTAAGCGAGCAATAAGATATGTTTTCAGTGACACATGACAAATTTCAAGAAAATATAATATTATAATATAATATCTCTCATCAATATTATATATAAGAATCGAAAATAATGCATCAATTCGGAGACACAAACAACTTTACATTTACATTTACATGTAAATATCTGTGTATATATAGAATAGCAAATTGACCAATTTACGGAAGGTCATCACTCTCTCTGATGACAAGAGGAAAGCATATTATCCGGCCTTCAGGTGATCTTTTTGTAAATTTTTTTTGTAGTCTATGATTTTGTATGTGTGTGTGTGTGTGTGTTACAAATCTTAGTGATTTAAAGCAATTTCTATTATTTTCTTGAGAGAAACAACCAAAAAAAAAATAAAATTTATAAAAGTACAGAACAGGAACTAATCGCGTGTGATGTAATTCAGAAAATTTCACAAGATTCTTTGATTGCAAGAGAAAATAGAGATTGCATGTCTTAAAGGATCGGAAAAACTTCTCTTTAAATTAGAGAGAGAGAGAGAGAGAAATGGTTGTTGTTTTTCATAGATTTCCTTTGGTTCAGGAAATTCGGAAGGAAGTGACGAAGAGAGATGTTGTCGAGGTAGATGTTCTAAAGAAGCATTTGATCAACGTGTACCGGTGAGAATGTTCTACTTTTTGTGAAGAAAAGAGTACGAAATTCAGATTGAGACTTAAAATATTGATTAGTAATGTTAGTAGAATTATTTTTGCAAGTTTCCGCACTACTGTGACAGTGTTTACTGAATTATTGATTATCATCTTTTATTACCGATTATTACTTTCTAAAACGTTGTTCTAAAATTATAAGGTCGTGGGTCAGCTCCGTTTTGTGGGAGAGCATAAAAGAGAGACGACCTGATGTTTCAAGAATCTGTTTTGATTGTTACGAAAACAACGCATTGTTGCGGTTCTTTTGTTTAATTACCAAAGTGCAGTTTATTAAAATATAAGTTACATATCTAATTAATTTCAAATTAAAACCTCAAGTTACTTCTATTACGTATTATAGTTTGATCGATAATCCTTACTTATTGCTTTTGATTGTAAATTAATGGGATAAGAAACAAGATAAACAAATGTGAACGGGCTCCACGATTAATTAAATGCTCTTTGTGGCCAGACTGAAAAAATGACGACATATTGGTCAGACTGGGTCTGTGAGATCCATGCGACTTTAAGATCGAATATCTTCGCGAAAAATCAATATTTTTTCAATTTTGTTTTTTTGAATAAAAAATTTAAACTATTCCGCGTCAATAAAAAAACGATTTGAAAAAATCTCTATTAATTTTGAAGATATAAACGTTTAAAAAAACTTAGTTTTTTCTAGAAACGCTGATGCGCAATTTTTGAATGGATCTGAGAGGCCTGCTGGACTTGAAGTGTTACTTATATACGTATGTATATAAGTGACTTCTTGTGGATTAATTTGCAGGTTTGTCTATTTTAACTTGATAAGTCTCTAGTTTGGACAAGAGAGTCTTCTAATCTCTAATTTAATTACTTCTTAAAATTCCAGTCTTGAGAATTAGTTTATATTTCGTTGCAAAACAAGAAAATTATGAAGTTTCCGGGACGTAACACATCGTTATAATTTTCTTGCAAGTTCGGCCACGACTGTGTGACAGTTAAGAATTAATTCCATGTTTGTAAATATCTTGTTTTTTTTTGCAAAAGATTTGTTTCATAATATATGTGTGTGAGTAAACGTGATTTGTATATCTCTTTTTGTTCATCTACATTTATCATAAATCTCCTTGTCAAGAGCCGGTATCGTAAGCGAGTATCTCGAGAAGTGCTTCGTCGGTTTTATGCACTCAATCACTGTAGCTGGCACGCGGGAAGAACGATGACTATTTGGGAGAGAAAAAGCTTATCATCTTCTTTCTATTTTTCTTATCTCTCCGCTCCATCAATCCCGTATCTGAATTTAAATCGCTATAAATTAAAAGAAAAGACCACTCGTTATTACATACGAGTAAAAAAAAAACAAATGTAGAATGTGCGCGTCTGTTCAACACGCGCTGATTTGGTTGAATGTACATATTTCCGAGAAATTTTCCGACAAACGTCAACGGAGCATCAGTGCGCGTTTTAATGCGGTGAAATTAATATAATTTAATTTACACGCTCTTGCAATTTTCATTAGCAAACGTTTCCGTGAATATTTAGAAAATATATTCGCGCGAGAGCGTACAGTTGCATTTTGCAGACAGAGAATAATACTGTTATTAATTCATTATCGAGCGAAAGTGTATAAAATATATATATATTGCGTTGAACAAATTAAATTAATTAATTTTGCATTTTTTTATCTTTGACTTCCCGGGGACGCAATTTTTATATCTTTTTGTGTTTTTTCTGAACTGCTAGACACAGGCATCTTGAGACACAGAGACTGCTGTTACGATGTAACATATTTTTCACGCTCGGACGTCGTCTTTTCCATCGGCAAATGTCGCTTTCTAGATCGCTGAAAATGAATCGACGTTTACGCCTCGTCGCTCTTCTGTCGCATTTTGACATAAAGACGCTGTCGCGCGGGTGAAACTTTTAATAGAGAGGCTGACACGAAAGCTAGAACGTCGTTGCCGCCTACGAGCGTGACAAGTCGGAAAGAGCGGCACTCAGGCCGATGAAATTTACTTAGCAAGAGTAACGACATCACTGTCCACTCGAAAAAGGCATTCGACGAATGAGACACGAGATTCAGAAGTTACTGGGTTTAGACATTAGAAAATACAAAAGAGAATCTCACAAAAGAAACTTGTGTATTCTAGCTTGAAGTTGCGATTTTTGTAATGTGATTAAAATTAATGTAAATTAATGTTATGCCCATTAATTATGAAGAACGATATCGTGTGTGTGTGTGTGTGTGTTACTTGTTTTTCATCTCTTTTGATATTATTTTGTGTCTTGTTTGAAAACCTCATAAAATTAAAGTTGACATATCACATTGGAAAATCAAATGTAGAAAATTTCAAGTAAATGTTTATAAAAAGTTTATTAGATGTAATAAACATTCGAGAGATAACAACTTTTCCTCGTTAAAGAACGAGCTGTTTAACATGTTAATTGTGCAGAATATATACATATTTAGCGTCGATAAATCTCTCACTGTTTTTAATTGTGCGCGAAGTTTGCAACGACATTAATATCTTCATGTTTTCATAAATTTCCGTATATTTTGCTGCTTTTAGCACTCGTAAATTACTACGTGAGACCGAGAGAAAAAGAACGATTCTCCCCGGCTCATTTTGTTTTCGGATCGTCGTTAAAAACCTTTTAAGACAATTTGCGTTACATTGTCGAAACACGTCGATTTTACCGTGTGAGACGTCGCATAATTGCTCAGTAATACAACGCCGGTATTTATGCCGACAAATGCATTTTTCATTGCTGTGCTGTAAAACTCGGCGAGTTAAGCGATTTTATTACAAGTTTCCCCATTTACGAACGCCCACTTGTGTGTTTGTATTTAACTTGTAGAACGTGTCGCGTCTGTAAAACGCGCATTACATTGTCATCAATTAGTTCTGACTTCCATCGATGTTTTAACACGGGACATTTCGCAAGCGACAGTTTGCAGATATTGTTCGACAAATAATTATAAAATTAAAATACAATTATAAATATTGTGCCACTCGTTTACTTCATCAAAAATAATGTTGAAAAACATGTGTAATATTTCAATGTTCATAGAAAGTGGAAAAAAATATATTCACTTGTTTTCAAATACTTAATTAACGCTACATTGTACGAATTACACACTTATTGAAAGATAAGTTTAATTTATATGATATATAAAATATTGTAAAAGATTTATCTAGCGACAAAATATTTTCGAAAAATTCTCGCGCTCTTTGTTAGCGACTGCCAAGTTTACTTTTGTTACTCGTGTGTGATACGTCTAGAAAGAAGGAAGAGAGTTTACACGTTAAACAATATATTTCGCACGTGCATCCAGCGACTCAAAGTGTCCTGTTTGTTGATTTAGTTTACATCATAATTGATTAAGTTCTATTACGCAATAAAGTATTAAAGTACGCATTAAAGCAATAAAATAAAATTGGGTGGAGTAATTTTAATATTTTAGTAGTTTTGTATCACGGAAAAAAATACTCGCGAGCTTTTTTTTATGCATTCGCCAAGTAAGAGCGCGAAAGCATTTATTTCAGAGCGAACTTTCTCAAAGTAATAAAATGCCTCTTCAGTTCTTTTGCGACGAAGCACTCACATAATTTTCGCTCGATCCCCGCGTATATCGCCAAGCAGCGAGAAAATTTAATGGCCCGGTGACTCAAAGAACTTCTGGAGCTTGAGAAACGCGATTTTTAATCTTTGTTTTTTGCAACGCCGCCGATTTCCACAAGCGCGGATCGCAACCACTCATGGTGAAAGAAAAGCGCAAAACGCAGATTTTATAAATAATTATTAGTAAAAAAAGCTTCAAAATTACCACTTAGATTTTAATACTTTCAGTACTTAGATTTTATAAAAAAAAAAACTATATCAAAAATATACGCTTTGTACAATTATTTGGATCTGATGAAAAAGTTTCAGCAATTTAAACAAGCGTCACGATATATTTTCTCAGTGATTGATCGAATTTTGTTCAAGAATATATATTACTTCATCGCACTTCTGTCATGTTAATATAGCGCGGTGGCAAGTCGGTGCGCGTTTCATCGCGGAAGTACAATATCGTGTACCAAGCCCAGCTGCAGGTTTCGGAAAACTCATACTCTAGCTTCGCAGTACCAAGCACAGTGACTGCTTCTCTCAAGCAGCAGGGCGAGATCATCCCTTACGAGTTTCGCTTATCGCGAAAAGGATTGCCGTGTCCTGTCGCACACGCCGCTCTTGGGACGCGAAGAGAAAGAGAGAGAGAGAGAGAATGGTACCAGTCAACCGCAATCCGAGATAAACCTCGATAGCGAGCGCACCTAAGGATTTGTAACCGTCTATAGCTATACTCCGCGCGGATTTTCGGCGCTATCACACTCGCTGCGGGGGCTTCAAAGAACTTACTCGATAACGTGACGGACCGTCGAAAGTTCGAAAAACGAAATTGGGCAACGAACCAATGGACGTATATCGGGTGTACCGTAACTTGTTATGAAGTCAAACGGAGTAAATGAAAAAGTATTACTGTGGTGAGTTGTATGTGGATGGCTCCGAAACTTCCAAATTGTATGAAAGAGAAGACCAATGAGAACACGAATACAGTTAATTATATGTTGTAAGTTTTTACTCTGTTCAAAGACATAACAAATCGAGCAATGTGCGCCAGCGAGTTTGGTTTTTATGCTAATTGTAGGAATAAAATAAAATAGTTTATAATAAAATAATAAAAATTTAATATTCTCAAAAATGTTAATGTTTAATGCAAATCTTTTCATCAAAAAATGTTTGACTCTGTTCTGACGCGAACTTTCTGCTCTCTCGGCAAGCGTTATCTGTTTTCAAAAGATATTGTCGCTGGTTTCGATCTGTAGAAGGTCGACTTCGATTTTGTAAAACGCTAACTGATTGATACAAATTATTTATCTCGGCGAGATGTCAATATACACAAATACTTATATACGTTATAAGAAATTTCCAAATACAAGATATAAATAAGTATTTTCTACATAATATATTCTAACAAAAATATTGGCACACCATTTGTGTGTATTTAGACAGAAGCTTATAAAATTGAAAAAGGCGATTTCGAGAATTAACGGAGTAATCTTTACGAGGTCGCGAAGCATCGACTGCGCGCAAAAATAAAACTGATATGGTTATTATATGTTGTATATTTTATTATATTACATATATAAATATATTTTATCATATATTTTGTATATTTTATTATATTAGATATATAAATGTATTTATAATATATATATATTATATATATTTTTTATTATATATTAGATACATATATATAAACTGCGGTACATGCAAATTTTTCAACGCTTGTCGATGATTTCGGATGCATTTCGTATCACGTTTTTATATTTGTGTAGGGTAGGTAGGATTCGCGGAAGTTGCTGCTTTCGAATTCGATACGTTGATTCAACTCGCATACATTATACGAGTCTTGCAGCCTACCTACGCGGGATTTTGATGGATGCTCGGAAGGGAACAAATAGAGCACTCTCCCTTGGCATCGTTGCGTGTCGCTAGGGATTTCTGCCAATCTTTCTTCGTAGATCCGGCGTTGTCTTGGCGGAAGATACCCGGCACTATTAGCATCAACTTTTCTCTCTTGCTCTTCTTCTTTCTCTTTCTCTCTCTCTCTCTCTCTTTCTCTGTGTGAATTCCATAATAAACTCACGCGCGCGCGCACGGTGGAAAATGCATTTCCCGAATACATCCGTTGCATTATGCAGACACATTCTGCTCGCATATATGCACTAGCTGCACATTGTGCGTTTAGTTTGATCGTCTAATTTGAGATTTCACAATGGTGGTAGGAAAATGTTAAAAGCAGTTGCAAAGTACGTACACTCTAAAACATGTGTTATTACATGAATGAATTTTTTAAAAATTTCCATTTTTTTCTTTTACTTAAACACTCTTGTAGAAATAGACATTATGTTCCCGATGGCTTTTTAGCGCATTACTCGCTCGAACGATCACGACGAGGACGACGTCGGCTGTCAATTGACGATGAAAAACGACAGTGAGACGCGTAATGAGATGCAGAATGTAAAAAGATCTTTGCGAGAGACCGGCGGGTGAGATCGTAAAGCTCGATTTTACGAGCGCCTCTAAAACTCGATCAGATAATTATACTTCCGTACGAGGTCGCGGTTATTTTTCGACTGCGGAATGGTTTAAGAGCATCGTTTTTCATTTTTTTTTCTTTCTCTCTCTCTCTCTCTCTTCCTATCTCTCTTGCATCGTTGTGCAAATTAAATTCGATTTTTTTTTTCGCCCTCTGCGAGAATCTCTCATATATCATCTCCGCGCGCGAAAAATGGCTCCGACGTTTCCGCGAAGACAGATAACCACGCGGAAACTTCTTATTTGCGAGCTTGACAATGTAAGACTATTTGACAATGTAAGACTACTTTCCGCTCTTAAGGAATGATTAAAAACGTGCGGTCGCCAATTGGCGACCTCGTCCCCGATTAATTTTACGACAAAATTTACAATGTTGTTGAGAACTAAGTAAAATCGCCTCTGCAGTTTTGTTTCAATAAAAGATAGTCACGTGTTACTGCATTATAAGATTAAGACTTCTTATAAAAGACGTTTAAATTTCAAATAAATATATCATAGATATTTGTTGAACAGACTTACTCGCTGTTCGATAGGTCGATACAAAAGATATTCGATGAATAGAGCGAACTGTCGATAATATAAAATACAAATAATTCGACGTTAGAAAGGCATTTGTATAACAACCATAGAAACTGTCGCATCTTTTCGAATCGTGGAAGTCCGTCTTGCGACATCAGTTGGTCAATGTATTAATTTAGTTGAGAGTAAATTGAAGTTTGTTAATTGAAAACATTTTAAAATTGAGTCAAGTTTGTACAATATTGTCTTGTCTTCTTCAAGCAAAGAATGAAAGATCTCATGAAGAAGTTCGCGATAATTGGTTTAATTATTTTATATTTCTGCGAGTTTTGTCATTTTGATTTTCTGAGTGGCAGATGCGACTTGGTGCAGCACTTAGGACAAGACGGTATCGCGATTCGGAAATCGTGCCACGCTCAAATTGGATTCTGTTCCCGCAGGAACCGCCGGATTCGCGGTCGGAGAACGGAAGTCTCCTTAAACTACCTCCGCTTTGCATCCGGCTGGAATTTCCAATTTAGCTGTCCGAATAAGGAGGCCATATTTAGAGCGGACCCGACATTAAATTGGGAGCTCCACCGGCAACACCTCGTGTCTTGTTTGCGCGAGAAACGTAGCCGGCCGGACTTGATTCTCAGCTTGGAAAACAGAGAGCGAAATGTGATTAAACGTGACGCCGTATAAATTCATTAATTAAACAAACAGCGCACATTTTTTTTAATCTAAACTTCGTCAAAGATATTGGCAGTATTGTCAATTGTATAAACTACACCGTCGCAACGCGAAAAAAAATTCAAGCTCGCGATAATTGATATTTTATATTTCCACGAAATTTCATTTTGTCTGAAATTCTTCACGTTCGCAATTTATAACGGGAGCGTTTTCCGCGACTATCCTCGATAATATCAAGCTTAACCTGACGAATGTATCGTGACGGCTCGCGAAAACAGTATTCGCGTGTCATAGTCGTAGAAAGAAAGTCTCGCGAGAGTCCTTTTCTGCCCTTCTATCAAAACTTCACGCTTTACGACTGCGAAACGAGTTTTTCTCGGAAGTGCAGATATTGCGGGCGTCCTTTATATGACACAATCGTGTCGCAGACAATAGCAAAGTCTCGGTTCTCCGTTTCTTCACCCGAAGCGAGTGCTTCGTCTTCTTTTCTCTTCCTCTTTTCTTCTTCGGACCGGGTTGCATTTCGCGCCGATTCCGGTTTTACTACGACGACAACAATCACAACGAGCGACTCCGCGTTTTCCGCGTATTTACGTGATTGGCATTTTCTCGTATAGGAAATTGAAGCAAGTCAAACCGGAGCAAGTCTCGTGTAAAGTTTTTGTTTTCATAAAGTAAAACAAACAAAGTAATATTAACGCACGATGAAACGTGTCTTGCAAAGAAATAAGAGTGAAAATAAAATTTCCAGAAAGAAGGTTTTTTTTCTGCGAACGTTGCAAGATGTCGCGTTTATATTTATTGTCTCTTTGCGTTTCTTCGCATTATGTCGCGTAAAACTGACACAAAATATGAAAAGATATCTGCGCACAAAAGGTTTTTTGTGTCACGTAATTCTCACAATTTTCATGAGATGTGAAGAACGGTTTGTGCCGATTGAACTAAAGCGCGCGCGTCAACGTGACGTTCGCCGTCATTTTCTCGTTACGGAACGAAGAGAATCGCGTCGCCGGTCGTTCATAACGAGTGGGCCAACAGCAAACCAACGAAATCGTTATTATACTCGGTTTACGAGGATTTGTTGTCGACTCTAAAGCTCTGGTTTGCTGTAGAGACAACGCGACGAGCCCCTCGGGTTTGGATCAGATCCAAAGCGACTAGCACCGCCTTTTCTTTCCGCTCCATAAAGCGAATGTCGCGCTTTGCCGCGTTTGGAAGGCCGCGTCCTCGCGCCGCAGAAACGACCGGTCGTCTTTATTACCGTTCTGTGACTTTCCAATCGTTTTCTCTCTCTCTCTCTCTCTCTCTCTCTCTCTCTCTCTCTCTCTCTCGCGAACGTCTTGGTATATACAATCAAAACTTTCTCAAATGAGGTTTTTAGAAATGTTTAAAAATAATAAATATTAGCTCTAATGGTGCAATTGTATTCATAAAGTTCGTTTTTCATTAGTCTGCCTTTTTAATACTGTCTTTTTGACCCGGTCGGATCGAAAAAGCGGGACCGATAGCGAGGACACATCATGCCGTGGCGCCGCGTAAAAATGGCGACGTGGATAGACCAGCTCTCGTTAGTTAAATGTCGCCGTGTACGAAGCCGGCAAATGCCGCCATTAATATTGAAACGAGGTCCCTTTGAAAAGGGCTATGTGCGCGCACACTAGTCGCATGAGGTAGTTTGAAAAGGGTGTGAATAGACACACTTCTGAAATTGATGCGCTGAAATGTCGACGACCGACTGGGCCGGTGTATTAATCAGTCGTCGTGATCGCTATAGCAAACTCCATAAAGTTTAATAATAAATAAAATATATAACATTGTATTTTGTGTGTTAAATTGTATGTATGTAAAAAAAACACTTGTTTCGAATACCAATACATTAATCCGCACTACTTTCTCATCCCGTAAAATCCGATTACCAAATTCAGAAATCTAATTCCCGTTAATTATCATTGGGTCCTCTGAGTACGGATCTCCCTCCTCTCTTCTTTCCCATACACACACACACACACACACACACACACCATCAGTGTCGAAGGCAAACACCAACTCGACTTATCAGTCGACGACAAGTTCAGGGATTAGTTTCATGTTTGCTCAGTCTGCGAACGATTATAGCGTGACCTTAAGGAAGAGAACCATATAATTTTGTGTGTGCTGCGTGTGGCCAAGAATACATTTTCGTAGATAATCACGCCTGTCGCATTACATAGCAATTCCAAATAATTCCTTCGTTTTCACGACACGCGTTGATCAATAATTCGCGTGAACACATTCGCAATATAAAGTTTTGCTTTTTTGTATTTTTCGTATTTTTGCGATAACCCAGATTCAGAGAAACAAAAAGCTTCTGTTTTGATATCGCGAGGGTCGGATCTTCATCATTCGACTCGGATCTCGAGCACCCGTTTTCTGGGTAAACGCAGCGAAAAATATACGTACGGAAAAACGTACGTCGCGTTCCTGCAAATACCCGTATAATACAATGTAAAATACTTATAAATTTTTATACTTCATTAATTATTCAACTTGAATTAATAAACTCGATAAATGCATAATTGGCCATGAGGGATTATTTGTTCGCGCAATATTGAATTGTGTTTACAATATTTATGAGAAACGCATTTTGATCATACCCTCGCGTATCAAACGCAACATCTGACGCTATATTAATAATACATATATTTGCTTACATGTATTCCATTTGTTGATAATAAATTGCTAAAATACTAAATAGATGAATAAATAAAATTTGAGCAGCCAACGGTAACGTAAATAGGAAGAGAAAGATAATGAGAAAGACCAGAGAGAGAGTGAGAGACCACCGTTTTCATCGTAACTGTGGCAAATATGTATCTAGCCGCGTGTATGTCATTTACCAAGTCTCACTCTTAATATTAATCATCTCGTTCGCCGACGGCTGTTATTATCAACATTATGTATGTGAATTAATGTTGTGAATAATGATACCGTGAAGGATTTTAATGAATGACATTGTATTGTGTAACCGAATTTCATGTAGTTGAAGTTTGGAATGGTCATCGAGCAAAAAGTATAGAGAAGATTGAGGCACAAAATGACAAAATATAGTATTAAAAAAAAAAAAAAAAACTATTGTGTACAATATTGAGTACAACGTATTATGTTGAGTATAACGTAATATTATGAAATATTATGTATAATAGCGAGTACATTATATAGTAGTTACATTCTTTAGTTTTAAGAAAAAATATTAATTACATATACCTATATTTATACACAAAAAAGTTATTTAGTGCCAAACACAATTGTGCAAATTTGCCAATATACTTACTCTATACCCAAGGTTGGTTGTCACATGTCTCTTATATAAAGAAATTATAAAGTAAATAATTTCTACCAATGAGTGAATATAAAATATTGTCATATTATTAATACATATTAATACATATTATTAATCTTACAAAAAAGTATCATTAGTATTATTAGTATTATTAGTATTGTTAGTCTACTATATTCAACAGTTATGAATTATCTGTACAATGAAATATACAAAGCACAAAGCGAAGCGTCTATTACAAAATCACATATTTCAGTAAAAAACACTTTATATAAAAAAATAACATGAATATATTTTTATTCTTTATTTTTAATGCATATCCCATGCATAAAAAATTATTAAAAATAAAATAGTCACTTTTACTTATCTTTTCAATTTTCGGTTTTTTATGTTTTTGTTACGTGCAACCCACACAGGGTTAACCTAACCCGTACTCGAACTTTCTCATCAACTACTTCGGCTCCTGAAGAAGCACGGATCGCGCCGAAAGATGGATCAATAGAGGAAATCCTAAAGTTTTTTCCCCCTCCTAGTCCGAACCTCCACCTACTTCACGTTTCAAAAAGACGCGCTTTTGAAAATCGCTCTGGGTTAGTGTAACCCAGTGTGGGTCCTGAGGGTTAAGTAAGTCTTTCGAACATAGACGATATTTTATAATAAATAAACGTTCCAAGTCTTCTTTTATAGCACAAATTGAACATATTTCATCATATAATAAGATTCTTACTTTTGAACTAAGAGCTTGCGGCTTTATGTGCTCATATACTTTGTTATTGCAGAGTGGTATATAAAGAGAAAAGCAGATTATTTAATATCGGTTTTTCTTAAGGTGTAAGTTTCTAAAATAATATATTAAAAAAGTGTTTTTATACTTTATTGCTAGATAAAAGCAAAAAACTATAAAAAATAGTTTTTCGATCGACAAACATTCCAAACCTTGACGACAATAAAATTTCATACTTTTTAACATGAAAAAAAAGATTTTGCTAGAATAGCGAGAAATTAGTTAGTATACGGCTAGCAAAAACAATTGCCAAGTCTATTGAGATTTTTTGTTGATGAAACAAAAAATGTAATAGACTCGACCATTTTTCTTATCCGATCTCATAATAGCAAAACTTTTTTTTTCCGTGAAATTTTTTTCATAATAACGTCGAGAAGATATTCCTGAGAAATCGTAACAATACAGTTCATTATTCTTGACAATTGTAAAACAGGGGCGCAATTTATTCGTATAATATGACAATTTATTAAAGTTCTTATAAGCGCGATTCTTTTCTTTTGCACGTGGAACTTTCTTTCAGAAGAGAAGAAAAGTCCGGTTTCAGAGAAGTTCGGATTAATTAAGGGAGCACCGAAGCGGATTAGTAGCAGCAGATTGCCACAAAGTGGTGTCAGCGTAAACGAGGATTTTACCAGAACGAAAGAGTGGACGAAAGAGAAGAAAACTTACTAATGATATCGTCCAGCGATTGCAAATGTTGGCCTAAACGCGATGCAGTGTAACTTTTATGCAGTTATCAAAAGATTCATTTTCTAAATTTATTTTAATACGACAAACGTATTAACGACGATATTATGACAAATCTTACGTAACATATTTCAATCAGAGTTGCAATAAATATTAGGCAACTGTTCTGCCTATTTGGCAACGTTTTTCATATGTTCTATTCGACCGACCACCGAATAGTTTTAAATTGTAATGTTACGTCCTATAATTACGGTAAGCTTCCACTAGGTTCCACTAAGGTTCCAATAAGATACAATAACAGACTAATCACTCAAGTAAATGTGTGTTGTATCCCGACACACTAACACAAAAAAGAGAAGTCAGATGCGCAGGTCAAGCAAAACTCAACGCAGACAGGTCAACGGGCTTTTCCGATATTACGTTGTCTGACATATTCTCACTTGTCGGTCTCTTTTGAGATCTGAGACGCGAGTCTCAAAGTCTTACTAAGAACGAGAACCTAGGCGATCTAATGAAATATTGAAGAAATGAACGCTTTTTATTTGTTAGAAGAGATCCAAAAAAGTTAAATTAATTAAAACCGGATTTTTATAATAAAAAACTTTAAACATAGTTATTTCTTATAAAAGACTTTTATTATTTAAATTTGATTAATCTTTAGACCGCCGAGATTTTAAAATCATGGATAGTTCTTTCATATAAAGCCCTATAATAATTTATTCGGCACATGACATTGACAAATATTCGATATTATTTGATTAAGTGCCGAATGTGTACTATTTGTCGCATCTCTAACTTCAATCTTTTCTTTTCCAGTTTTGCCTCATTTTTTTCTTTTCTCAATTGTTCTTATTTTAGTTGGGATTATGGAGAGAGCAAATAACTGCAAACAATGCGTTTTCACACTCGTTGTTGCACGAGAAATTAGCATCCGTTTCGAGAAAGCGAGGGTACGATTTTTGGATTCTTGTCGTTTTTCCGTTTCTCGGACTGCGAACGAGAGCGTCATCGTATCATTCCTTTACGACTCTCCACGGGGTACATTAATTGCTACGGAATCATTGCTGTCGTAAACACGAGCCGATAAATTGTCACCGAAGCGTTAATCGATAACGTTGATAGCGCGCTAACACAATAAGCAAGATAATAGCAAAATAGAACAACGTTAAATGCTTTCCATAGTTGATCGGAATTTATTGAAAATTGTTTCCGCTGTGTAAATGTGTGTTTTTTGTTTGTTGTGACTAGCAAACATATTTTCTTGTTTTAATTGTGTACACAACGCGCACTACTTTGACAAAGATGACTCATTTTCGACTAGCGCTCTTTGTTTTTCTACATCGCAAGACTAAATAATAATAAATGTCGCAGTGTACTTACCTTATCGAAACAAGTATCATGGCAAATATTAGATACTTCCCGAGCAGCGGCACAACTAGTGACGTAGGCGGGATGATCTCGACGACCAGCAAGAAGAACACGTGGAGACTGATGAGGATCGAAATAGAAAGCGTTACCTAAAATTTCAAAAAATATTTGGGTAGAATTCAATAATTTTCTCTAGTATATTTTTATTTGTTATTTATAATAACAAATTTTGTTCCAACGTTTAATCTAAAATTTCTAGCTTTTGCAATGTGTCTAATTTTTAAAGTATTTAATTTTTAAAATATGTAAAATACTTAAAAAAGTTTTTAAAATATCAAATTGAACTTAATTTGAATTATGTGTTTTAATTTACACGTTACACAAATAAAATAAAAATATATTTCGCGCGAACATTTGCAACACACCGGCTAACACACAAAGCCGAATTTTTTAAATATAAATCTTCTTATAGTTTTAAAATATATGAGCCAAAATTTGTTGTTAAATTTATTTTTAATAAAATTATAAAATAATATTATAAGATATGTTAATGTGTATTTATATACATGCAATACTAATAAGATACTCATTTATCTCTCTCAGTTTATTGCGCACACAACGGACAGACAATATTATCTTTCCATTATGTTGTTCTGAGAAAAAAGATAGAGACAAGGGATCATAGCTCGTCCTAAAAACAAGGCGCACGTTGGCTTTTCTTCAAGATATGTCCCTTGACGGGCGACAAATTTGAGCCTATCGAAAGGAGGCAGGTAGAGAGTTCACGTATAGTCGAGCAGAAAATTCGTATTTATGATCGGCATAAAGAATATACGAAGCAATAAGAGCCGGAAGAATAAACGAGCTAGACCCTGAGTAAAATGAAAGTTGCTTTCTGACGTAATCTTATATGCGTCCATGATCCATTTGTTCTAATAAAAGTTGCAAACGGTGAACAAGTGCTTGTCACGCACAGTTGTAAAAAAAACAATCAAAATACACAAGATTGAAAATAGACAAAAAACATTAAGATATTTTGATATACAACAACTCGCTTAATTCTTCACGTAGTCGAACGTGGGTCTCCCAGACCCATTCAGAAATTGCGCATCGACGTTTCTAGAAAACAATTCCCGGTCTGACTAACTCGTCGTCAGTTTTGAGATCTGACCACTAGGAGTTAAATATATTTTTTTTCAAAATATCATTTAAGTTTATTGGTTTTCAATTGTTCAATCATGACGATGTAATCAAAATCTAGAAATACAGATTTACAGCCAAGTTTTACATGGAGTTACTTTAAAATGTTTTATTGCTCGCAAGAAGCGGCTCGCGTGCCGTGAGCGTGCATCGAACAAATATTACATAGCAAGATTAAACCTGACGTAACTAAAAATTACAAAGAGCATTAAAAATTGTTCGTGCGGGACTCATCGTGCGCGCGCGGCGCGAAAGCGGAAGTTTTAAGCCGATTAACGATTCTTCTTGCGTAGAACGGCTTTCGTCCGTGGGGAGGTTTCATTACACTCTTTTATGTCGGATATTACAGCTATAACTTGTATAAAGTTAAAAAGTGGAATCGCTGTTTCTCTTTTCTTTGTGTCAATGACAAAACGAGATCGAACAAAAGTCGCGACGATAAAAGGATTTTCCGATTAAATGACGGGTTTCCTATCAAGAACATGTTGTTTGATCGATCAATTCCTCTCGGCCGGTAATTTCTATCATGTGTGTGCGACTTGGAATAAAAAAAAACGGGGCCAATTTCTTTTCAGCACGCATTTTCTGTCGGTTACATCGGAGTTCGCCGAGCTATAATAAAAACCGGTTTACATTTTCCGAGTGACCACGAATGTTATAGCACGCGATCATCGACAGTGGGTGGTTCTCTTATCGGGGAAAGCCCGGAGTTCGGTGGGTCTTATTGCGAATTGAACGCAACGAGCGAACGCGCTTCATTTTTACTGCGGTTTCGCCGTTGCAACAGTGTTTCAGCGGCGATTAATTTAAAGGTTCGACCACTGGAGCG
The DNA here is from genome assembly GCF_002006095.1 of Pseudomyrmex gracilis. NCBI lineage: Eukaryota > Metazoa > Arthropoda > Insecta > Hymenoptera > Formicidae > Pseudomyrmex > Pseudomyrmex gracilis. Next base: position 240,823 of record NW_018020619.1, on the reverse strand, counting down.
CGATAGCGCGTCTATCGGGCTACTGTGCCGTGTGTCGTCGGCTCTTGCGGCTTTCATCGATGCATTCGGATCGATAGTGCACTCGCTTGGTTTCCATACGACCGCGCCTTTAATTATTGTCGCCCACCTCCCCGGCTGGCAATCGCACTCGTATCTTGCTGTCGTTTCTACCAAATGTTGAGCAAACGTTTCCGAATCAATTTCGCATGATCCAATAATTATTGCATTGCCAGAATGCGAAGAACAACGATTCTTTCAACAATTTTTCATTTTCCATTTTTCACAAAATATCTTGTAATTTCAGGGACAAACACAATGCAGTGAACAAAATTCACGTATACGTGTGTGAAATAAAATTACAAACATCGTCTTGTGATTTCGCGACAATATAATACTCGTCGCAAAGTCCGATGCGGTCCGATAAAGTGGCAATTTAGATATTCTATGAGCTATTGTAGTTTATAACCCTGTATAATCAGCAACGATGTGAACCGGTACCGCTTTGTGGCTTGTGTCCTGTCATAGCACGGTCTGTTCTGGCTATAGTTTATCCGGAGTTAAGAGCCGCGTATACATGTACTATACGGTGACGTACGGTTAACGTGATACGCTGCTCAATCGTGCTCGGACGTGCGCCATATACGCGCAGGTGATACCGGAAGTGAACCTCCGCGTGCGCCTAATTATATCGCGGACATACGTCTCAGAAAATGACAGTAACGTTAATATAGCACTAAATTCAAATTTTCAAAATGAAATGAAAATTTTATCTCCGAACACTTGTGTGTTTTCAATCCTATTCCTATACCCCGGACATTAATGTCTGAACGATTTTCTCGAAAGTGAGAAAATCTTATTAATTACTTAGTGGGAGAATTTCTTTAAAAAATTTAAAAAAATTATCAAAACTAATGTTATTTTCTTAACATAGTATGTTGTATAAAGCCATGAATTTTGTAGTTTTTGCAACGTTTTACCAATAAAAAGATCGCATCAGCATAAATGTCCAAGATTTAGAAAATACGTGCCTAAAAAACGTTTACAGGATTATAAAAAAAGGAATAGAGGCTAATACGAGCCTATATACAAGTTCTTCGTGTATGTAGAAAATTTGCTTTAGTTAAATAATTTCAGATGTTTCGATCCATTTGGTTAGGACTTTCGTCGGTAAACTGGTGAGACGAAAATATGAAAATTCTTTCTAAGGAAGAGGAAATCACCAAAGTAATCAAGGACCACAATAAAAAAAGATGATTAAACAATGAATTATCTTATCAAAGATGCGAAGTTAAATTTAGATGCGATTGTCAGCAATGTAGACAAAGTGGCATTCTGCAGTTATCCAAGTTAAAAAATTAACAAAATGGTCTAGAAAAAGTTTTGGAAATTTTGTCACTTATTTTTGTCTTTTTTTAATTATTATTTCAATTCTCGCGCCGAATTAAAACAACTGTTCCATAAATTATACCTAATTAAAAGTGATTGTGTTCTATTTTACATTCACACAGTCTGTCCGAGTAATAAATATGTAATAAAATTTTCGCATATTCACGTGACGATTTATATATATATATGTTTAATGCAATTGTTTTAACGCGTCAAAATGCGTTTTCGAATTCACTTTATTACGGATATTGGTTTAAACGATCGGTGATTAATTGATTGAAAGAGAGGAGAGAATGATAATTAGCAGTTTGCGATTCTCTCGGAGATGAGAGCGCAGTTACTTGGAAATTGACGAACATTCCGACGGCGAGAAACGCTCAAAGATACAAGTTTAACTCTACGATTCCGATAGCGATGCCACATTTCTAAGTGTTTGAAATGTGTTCTTGCACAACGTTTGGCTTTTGTCGTTCTCGAACGCGTATTGTCTCGCGAGAAAATACAAAAAAATATTTATATCGTTTTTAACGTTGCTCAAAAAATTCTCTTGTGATGTACTGAAAGATTGTGTTTGCGCAATTATCGCGCGTAGAACATCAAGCGCAATTGACTTGTCCACTGTGCAAACCATCGAATTATGTCGAAATATGTGTTAGATAAAGAGATGTGTATTGTAAAGTAAATATGATTATATTGTTCGCGATATCGCTTTGCACTGTGTGACGCTCTCTGTGTGTGTCTATACGACATAATAATATCCCGAGGTGCCCTATTTTCCCGACCGGAACCTTCTCGCATCAGTCAAATGATAATAACATCTTCATGCGGCACCCCAGATTGCACGTATCGATCCATCGCAGGGAGAAATCAGAACCGCACGGGCTTCTCGACGATCTATCTTTCGCCGCAATTCCTGTCGCGATTACTGTGTGCAATAACGTTTCCTCGTTTTTTTCATTTTGTTTTCAATTTTGCGCGGCGATTACTCGTCTTTTTCACAAGAAAACATGTATAAATTTCACGACTTTTTGTCTATTTACAGAATTATGTTGAAAAAATAATAACAAGAAGTGCAAAGATTGTTTTTCTATCGTGCAACAAATGTGAGATGTCGAATGTAAATCTGGAAATGACGGTGAAAATGCATCAAAATGGAATTAAACGATGACGAAAAGTACCGAGTCGAAATTAAACGATACGATGCACAGAGTCACATGAGGAGCACGTGCGTTATAAAAGGTAAGGCGGGGAATGCAATGTAGTATGCAATTTCGATAAACGCAGTTGCTGCGGGTCAATCACCGAACCGCGATATTGCTTATCGATTCTCTCTGCTTGATTGACGCGCCTAGAAGCTGCAGTAGACTCGCGCTCATCGCTTTATTTTTATTTTAAATTCTGCAACTAAGTTTATTTTTCTTCTCTCTCTCTCTCTCTCTCTCTCTCTCTCTCTCTCTCTCTCTCTTTCTCTCGCAAATGTTTTATGAAACTCGTTTGCTTCCGCAATATGCAGAATGTTTAGAAATGTTCGCGCTTATTATGTTTTTCACTAACGCGCAAATCTTGTGATGCTTAGCTAAGTGCACACACATCAGGCATATTTCGCCGGGCATGTTTCGATGTTACGTGACAAGAAGAACAAATTAATGTATTATTACGGACACATGTGTGACGCTTGCGAACCCGCAAGAAGATGCTCGAAACCGTAAAGCTGGCTTACAACGTCGAGCTCAGACTGTGGCATTTTCGGAACGTGTGTACGTACAACGTAATAAGGGTTGTCTTCAATATTTTAAGAGGTCTCCTCCCAGGGATGACTTGCCGTGTACACGATTCATTAAAAGGAACATGTTTACAAATGTTACTATAATGTCTAATATAACAAACATCGTGCGAGATAAATAATTTCTACCAACGGTTTATTTGTTGTTAAATTAAACAACAAATTTTTATTTATTTTTTCAACTCCTTTCAAACCCTTTTTTTAACTTTGTTGGTCCGTTCGGGTTCATTTGACTCGAAATAATTTTTACTTCACTGTTACATTTTTTTGTGATAAGCGAACATTCTGGCTGATGGATGTATTTTATATTTATATTATTTGTTAATTAAATCTTTAAATTTTCAAGAATAAAGATTTATAACAGTTTAGTTTGGTTTTATGTACATATCTATAAATATGTATAAAATAACATCAAGTCGGGTCATATTGATCCGAGCAGTACAACCGTGTAGTAAATTCAAACAGAAAAGTAGGATTAAAACTCACACAGCTCTTGGTTAAATTCTTTAACTTCGAATTTTATTTCGATGGCTGTAACTATGACGCGTCAACCGACTAGTCAAAAATGTCGTTTCGTGAACGTGACTTCTGACATAGTTTCTGCGCAGAGGTTTCTTACATTTTTCCATCAAGAACCATGACGGAAGATCCGTATTTCAGAAAGCGAATAACGATAGCAGCTCTCGACTCGACAGCCATCCAAACAGGAGAGACGCTTCCGCGAAAAGTCATTCGCAAATTCCTCGTGCCACTTTCCCGTTGGACGCTCGCATTCATGCCACGTTTTCGTGCGAGGCATCCCCAAGGATGTTGTTTAAAATTGCACGCTTGATAGTTTAGGGGAGCGAGAATATACAACGTATACAACGCGAATTAAATTCACGACATCTTATCTTTTGTAATGTGGAACGCGAGAGTAATTCAACTCGTAACAGGTAGTGTGAAATGTACATCTAAATGTATTGCGGTCAATTTATTTAATCCTGTAAACGGTTTTTTTAAAGTACGTATCTTGTAAACCCTGAATATTTATGTTGTATGCGATTTTTTATTGGTTAAATGTTGCAAAAACTCTAAAAATGTAAAAATTCATGGGGCTTTGTTCGATTCCTATATTAAGGAAATGACATCAGTTCCGACATATTTTTTAGAGTTTTTAGAAATTTTTTCACTAAATAGTTAACAATATGTTTTCATTTTCAAGAATCGCTCGGACATTAATGTTCGGAGTTTACAGAATTAGGATTAATATAATTTTTGTTGTGACTTTTTTTATTGTCTCTTTTAATTGTGAAAAAATTATTTGTGAAAAACAAATAGATTAATTTTTTAATCTCAGGCAAGAAGCGTTGAAGAGATTACCGACAGGCTGTGCGCATTGCATCAACGTGCACAAACGTTCCTATTAGCCTTCTTCCGCGTTTTCTGCTTTCAGAAGACCCCCGCAATCGACTGCTTCTCGTTTCTTCATAATGACGAATGCTAATTGCACACGCGGTCGATAGTTCTTCAACTGCGCGCAAGCACGACTAATAGCCGCGCGACGGCTGTTTCCGAGAGAAAGAGAGAGAACGAGAGAGGAAAAGAGGAGGAGGAGGAGGAAAATGGCTCGAGTGTGCGAGAGCTCGTATAATCGACCCGGCGAGAGAGAAACAAAGAAACCGAACGGACGAGAAGGAAAAACATTTTACATTGTCAGTTTTACCGGTAACGAGTAAGTAACCTTTGTGGCCGAGTCACGACGACGTGACGGGGAAAAAAGCACGTGGCGAACACACAACGGAGCTTTTACGCCGCTCCACGTCGATAACTTCGCGCGAAGACGGGCGGCGCCTCGGATAAAGACGTCAGCTTGAACTGTCGTTCCGACGGGATGAAACTCCGATCAAAAAATGCCATCCATCAAAAAGAAAATGCGTGAAAGATGTCGAATAAATTCGCAGCAATATCTACGAAGTAGATCGACATCTGAAAATATTTTAGACAAAAAACATCGTTGAAAAAAAAAAGAAAGGATGGACTGAAACAATGTTTGCAATTAGCAAAATCCATGCCTCTGAGTGTAAAATTTATTTTCGTGGTCTCTTCTCGTTGTGCAAATTGCGCATTGACGGCGCGCGGAAAAGGGATTTTTCTTAGGCGAGGAGGAAATCGCGATGGTGCAAAGTCGACCGAGAGAGAGAGAGAGGGGAATGCAAGAGCGGAAATGAAAAATCACCCGGCGCTGTCGAGCCAAAAGTAACTACCTACGAGCATTTGCCTACAGATAAGAGAAAATAACGAGACCGACAGACACGCGGAAGAGAACTAATTCGCCGCATATTTCACGCACGTCCGCCCCGTGGTCGCTTCCAAGAATAAAGAAATTAATCGTGGCTCTCTCTCTCTCTCTCTCTCTCTTTCTTTTATTCTTTTTCTCTCAGGTGCATTTATCTGGAAGCGCTGCATTTCTCGAAATAATGCCGGAAACTACGAAATACCGCGACCAATTCGCGAAATCTTCGTGAAATTTTTACGATTTAACTCTCGACAAAAATATTACGAGAAAGCCGAAACTCTTCTTTGCGAAAAGTTTAAAATAATATAAAAGAAAAAGCAGTTTGCAATATTTTTTCATTAAGAGTTCTTTTTAACAAACAAGGAGGAAAACTGCGAGATTAAAAAGTATATCTTTCGCGCTACAAGACGTAAGTAGATTTAGGTGGGAATTATGGCGGAGCCGAGTAAAATTGCGAGAATGAAAATAATAATATATACAAATATTTGCTAGTCGGGAATGTATACATGTGCTCTTACCTTTTCGCCGCTGTCGCTGGGCAGATAAAACGTGAGAACGGTGAGAAATGAAATCCCCATGCAGGGAATGATGATGTTCACCGTGTAGAAGAGAGTCTTCCTCCTCATTGTGATGTTGAACGTGATGTCCAAATACGGTTCATCGCAGCAGGTATAAAATTTCTCGTTTCTGTAAGCAAACGCGGATATATATTAAAGCAAGTAGTTAATTATCGTCAATTTTTTTCGACGAACAAAAAGAGGAATCGGGATGGATTTTACGATGAAATAAAAAAAAGAGAAAAAATTACCAATAAAGAAATTTCACTATTCCGGGTGGGCAGCGAGAGAGAGAGAGAGAGAGAGAGAGAGTGTTTGTACCCAACAATAAGTACGGTTTAAGTGAGTAGGGTCGGTCACGGGCGAGAGTTATGAGGAAAGTTTCGCGAGGTCGTATAACTCTGAGAAGATCCCTCTAAGTTGGTAATTCCTCTCCTCTCTTTTTTTCCTTCTCACGTCGATGGCTTCGAAGCGAGAGATTGGCGGCGTCTTGCCTCTCGTGAATAAATTCGAGTTATTTTTAATCCTCATGATTTCTAATATTCTCGTTGACTTAAAGAAATTGTTGTTATCTCAGCGATTGCACTAATCGCAAAAACTGCAATAACGAATGTGACAATCAAAGATACGTAGCGAGATTGCACTTTTGTGGTTATTTTACTAATTAGAAGTTTTTCACTAGAAGATTCCAACAAACAGAAATGTTTACATTGATTAAGCAATCGATAGTTTTACGATCTCGATATTTAGATACGACGGGAGTGATATTGAAGATAAGATATTGATGCCGAAAGTGTTGAAAGCGTAAAGATACCAATATTTCGAAATATCACAACGAACATCTCTAGTGGCAAGCGCCTGTGAAAACATCCACTCCGCTACCACCACAGAAGCTTCCGATAGCTGAAGCTGGTTCTCCGCATCGCGGCACGCTGCTGAATATCGAGAATCGAATCATGCCCGCAAGCAGCGACGTGCTTATGCCAGGGGAGCATACTGAATACGAAAGAGAACATTTCATAAGAAGGCGTGAGAGGAGAGGAAGAGAGAGAGAGAGAACGCTTTTTCTTCATACGCTCTCTTCGAGATTTCTTTGCTGCGTTCGAGAATCTTGCGGATTAGATCCGAGATAGATTTTTCACAAAATTCCAAACAAAATAAATTAACTTCACAAAGATCCTCCGTAGCGCATTCCTCGATACAGCAAAAATGCGAAGTATCTATTTGATGCTCTCGCTTGGGTGCGTGGTGCAAAAATTCTTGAAAATGGTTTTCGGAAGAGTTTAAACCGCGTTAGTGTCACTTTTGTACCGACGTTTTGTGATATATTGATATCAGGTTGCTCTCGAAACTCTGATAAAGTAAACTGTGACGAAAGTAAAGTAAACGTTCACGAAACGTCGGTATAAAAATAACCAGAGAACCATCTTTATAGAAATGCGAATAGTGTTTGCCCTTGCGAAAAAAAAAAAAAAATACACACAGCTCGGTGTTCTTGAACAAAATTTTAAAACAAATATAAAGTTCTCTCATAAAACCGTAGCACATTCTTACCGAACCGCAGGCACTCCTAGAATATCCCATTCCACTGACATGTAGAATTCGGACAGATCGACTCCCACCTCGACCACGTTGCTACCGGATTTCTCGTCCATATGTCTTAGGTCGACCTATGTGACAGAAAAAGCGACTGGCATTAAGCTCGCGTGTGCGGAAAGCTCGCCGTCGTTTTGTATAACGTTTGAACGCCATGCCCACGTAATTCATCTCTGAATTGCGAGCGCGCAGAGAGAAGAGTCGTCAGCAAAGAGCATACGAGATTTTTTGTGTTTTGTATAGAAAAAGTCTCTAGAAGAGATTTTTGACAATTGATTGATTTTAATTCGCTTCTTCAACTTCTTCCGCGCGCTCGCGATTAACTGCTTAATCACGAACAATAATATATATATAATATATATATATATATAATTCTGAAATAAACTTTCAGTGCATGTCTTGAGATGCACTTGGTGTTCGCAGAAGCGCAGAGGGAGCACAAGAGATCTAAAAAACTGTCAAGGAAAAAACGGAGCGTCGACTGTGGTGGTCCGCAACAACAGGACACTCTAGAGCAGCAACTAGAACACAGCGAAATATATATCGCCTTTATATATATAAATATATATATACATATATATGTGTCAATATATATATATCTATATATATGTATATATATATGTCTATGTATGTGCACCACGTTGCAGAGTAAAAAAGAACACGCAGTCAAAGAAAGAAATCAAGAAATCAAACTATAGCGTAATACACTCTCTCGATTCGGGTTTCCCGCTCGCTTGAGGCTAAACAGCAGCTATTTGCGCCTATAAACACACTAACGAGGTGTTTCCGTTGTTTTCTCTTGGAAACGCACCTTTTTTGTCGGCGTAAACGTTTCTCCGAATTGTCGATGGCGACCTGTAGAACCGTGTTCCGAGGTAACCCCTGTTACGTATGTACGTAACGGGGGCTACCTCGGAAGTAGGTCGATGAAATTCCTATTCTGACCCAGAAGAGAGAGATTGCTCTCTCGTCTCTCTACCTTTGACACGATTCTCTTCTCGAAATTAAGCAACATTTCATATTCGCTCCTTTTGTATTATCATTTTCGTGTAGTTCATGACTGTGTGTCTCTGAATTATACGCGAAACTTGTTTTGCACAAAATTCTCACACTTCTAGATTAGAAATGATGACATACTATTTGTCGTCATATTTCACGGAAAATTTTCAACAATTGGACTTTTTGGCTCCGTGAAACCAGCCGTCGCTGCAAGTTCCGCGGCTGAACTTGCGGAAATGTGTGTGCTAATGTGTCCAATGCAGAAGTAGTTTGCCCGGTCCGGAATAATTTCTCTCGGTGCGCTTGTAGTTCCTATATTGTCTTCTGCGCGAAACGCATCCGAGCGACATGCAGCAAGATTAAAGCCGGCGGCGGCGGCGGCTTTAATGTTACGTAAGTGTCCAACCATTGGCCCGAACGATGGCTCGATGCAGGTGGTATTACCGTGAAATACCGTCGGACAGACGCGTCTCCGGTGATTCGAGTAATGGGGGTGTGCACTTGCGGGCGATACTTTGTCACTGCGCTGCGGGACAAGATTAAAGCCGGCAAATAATTTCGATGCAGCGGCCGACAAAGACGAACGGTCGAGACGCGGTTTCGAAAGAAAGTTCTCAGAATTGGCGCGAAATTTTCACTCGGCTTTCTTTTTGCCGATGACAAATCCAACGAAGCCGCGCGTTAACGTTCGCGAATCGCTCGCGCGATCGTTTTTCGCTCGCGCGTAATAATGTTGTTGGAACAAAATTTTTTAAGGTGCCATTTATCTTGAAAAATAAAATTTTACAAGTCGTAAAAATGTAATAAAAACCAGGAGCAAGACCTATAAATTTTCATCCTCTCCCCGTTCTTTATTGATTTATGAAATTGCGCGAGCTACAAAAGCTCGGAGTAATGTAATTTACCACGACCCACTTCCCCAACTTGAATCTAATAATTGTCTCCGCGTCCGAGAAGAAGTTCGGATTCTGAGATTAAATTCTATCGTTGTAGAATTAGCGAGAACAACAAAATATTGTACACGTCTTCGTAAGTTTCGCGTGGTTGTCAGTTTCGGCTGTCGCGCGTAGTTTGAACAAAAATCGGCAACGTGCATCTCGACGATATAATTTTATTTCGTTGAATAGAGAACCGAAGTTCGGAGGGAGAAAGAGACTTAACTCAATTATAAAAAATTACCACTGGGAATTTTTTAAATGCGTTATAACGCGAGTGTTATGGGAATAATGTTTCAATTACAGCTTGACGCGCGCGAAATCAAAGCGCGCCGCGGATAGAATTAATTAAAGGCGGCGTGTTCCGGAAGGATACCGCACCATCCGATCTCCGGCAAACTTCGCTAAAGATTCTTTGAGATGTAGACAAGGCCACCGCATTAATCTCGTGAGAGAACTTTAGGCAAAGGTGGAATATAAAGATATATACGTTGTCAGTCGGTGCGATCTCTTTTTTCTCTAAAAATAATATTGTCTCGCACATCTCGTAATTGTTACGCACGTCAACTCAATTGTTTCGCATTCATCTCGCCAATTTACTTGTGTATTTCACGAAGAAAATTATACAAATACAAAGCTGCCGTTTTGTTTGTGCAACGTATTGCTTTGTTATTTGTTACAAGGAAAAATATAAATAATAATTAAAATGTACTCATTAGAAATTCACACAATTAACATTTCCTAGACAGGCTTCAAAAACAACCTACTACTTGTTAGACAGACTGCGTCTGTGAAATCCGTGACTTTGAAATCGAATATCTCCGCGAAAAATCAATATTTTTTCAATTTTATATTTTTTAGAATTAAAAGTTTAAACAATTCTGCGTTGATAAAAAAATTAAAAAAATCTTTATGTTTCGAAGATATAAGCGTTTAAACAAAGCCTGACAATTTTTTTCAAAAATAAAATGCTTTTTGAATAGGTCTGGGAGACCCATGTCAGTTTACAAAGAGTTAAGAAAGTTATACTGAAGCCATATACTGGATGGTGACGTATTGATTTTTACTGAAAACTACTATTAGACGTTTCGACCTTAGTTTGAAGCTTCTTCAGTGAAAGTCTAGGTATAAAAACAAAGAATAGGGAAATTACATTACGCAAATTTGATAAAATACATCAACATTCAGTATATTGCTCGTATAGCTTTTTTAATTTTAACAATTAATAAAGAATCATCTCGGGCTCTTGAAGTATCAAACTAATAAATATATGTAAGTCGGGTCATTAAGAGCCGATCGCACGATGTGCGGAAAAATGTGCGTATATATATGTATGTATACATTTATATATATGCATTCACGTACATATATATACGCACACATTTTTCCGCACAACATCCTGCGATCGGCTCTTAATGACCGGATTTACATATATTTATTAGTTTTTTAATTTTGTTTGGCTTCTTAACGAGTATTTTCTAATTATTAATTACGCCGGCTAAAATTATGGAGCGTCCTAAGTTTTTCAATTTTATATCAAAATATTTTTAAACTGCAATTTAATTAGTAAAATATTTTTAACTCAGAATTATTCTCAAATTCGCTTGCTGTAATTTTCCATATTCTTTTTTCTACAGACTTTCAATGAAAATATAATACAATACAACATATACCGTATTGCTTGTATAACCTTCTTAAATGTTTGAAAAATATGAAATTCGGGAAATGATCAATTAAGTTGTTAGGATTGATGCGAGCCCAATATGCCGAACGTACGTGCAAATATGTAAACATTTTTTTAAACGTGTGAATTGATACACGAGATTTTCGAGTTAGATTCAATTCGAAAACTCATATAAGACACTCGCTGTGCATTTTGTTTGTGTAAAATATACATTTACTTCTCTGTGAAATTTAAAAATTCTATTGCGAAAAAGAAACATCTTGGTCAGAACTCGAGACCGGATTTCTCGCAATCTCCGCGCAGAATTCTAAAAAATACGTATAACATTTGCAAATATGTTCGGCATATTGGGTTAAATTGATCCTGATATTTAGTTCAAAAATATAAAAATTCAAATGCTTGTGAACGTTAATAAATGTATTTTGTTTGTAAACGCGTTTTGTGTGTATGTGTGTGTGTAGGCCGAAAAGAACAGACAGTAGTTGCAAAAAACGCGGGACTTATTCGTATACGCTCGAAGCAATAATAAAAGTTGCTGGAAGAGCTGCTTTAGAGAGCTGCGAACTCAGAAACCGATCTGATACGATCGATTCAGAGCGATATAATGTCAGTAAAAGCAAAAGAGATGGATTTGAACGTTTTCACGGATTCTCTTTGTGTTGCTTACGTCACTGTGATGTCGAATATTTCAAGTTTCTGTGCTCGCGCTACTTGGCAACGTACTTCGCGGCATCTATAAAAAAAAAAAAAAAAAGCTAAAGTACTTATCATTTTCGCCGAGAAACGTAAAGAGAAACTAGTGATGCGAACGTTAGAGAGAAGTAGAAGTGGAGAGAAATAACGGCGCACCATTAGTCGCTTCTTTATTGTCTTTGACGGAGTAAGGAACAACGATGTCTTTCGTCGTCGTCGTCGTCGTCGTCGTCGCAAATTCTCGCGGAGAAAAATCACAGCTGAGAGATCCGCGCGGCGAACTGGTTCAGTTGTTATATATGTGACGGACATTGTTTTTTCCGTGATAACACCGCGAATATTATATTTTATGTTTTTTTTCTGCTCGTTACCATCGCGGTTGTCTATTACATTTTTACAACAATCGATTTTAACACGGAAACAAAAAACATGTATTTTCGACTCGATAACTGGCCAAGTTCTTCAAGAAAAAGCTTCGCGCGATTTTGAATTTATCACCGCGCGCATATCGATCTTTCTCGCGCCGTGGCACGAGAAGCGAGAACAGGAGGGCTGATCGAAAGATTAGTAGTGATCTTTTGATGCGATAGGGAGTAAGCTTGATGTGATGGAGAGAGGGATGAAAAGGGAGGCTCGATGGGGCAGTTTAGATAACCGACCTTTACGGCGTCTAGACACGGCGAGAGATACGCGGAGGGTTTGACGGGGCAGAAAACCGGTGCACTGCTCGCGACGACGACGACGAGCGACGCACGAAGCACTTGAATTGCACTTCGTCGTACAGCCAAGCGAGCGCACGGCCTCATTTAGCATTTTGATATACTCGCCGGACCTTCTCCACGTGTATTGTAATGCATTTCACTCGCGATCATTTTCTCGATATACGTACGTAGTAAATGTAAAACAAAAAAGAAAATAAAATAAAATAAAATAAAACAAAGAGATAAAGCTTGCATCTCCATAAAAATGTAATATCGTCACAATTTTAAAAATTCTCTTTTATAGAATTTTATTTTACATATCTCAATAATGTAAATAAAAATATTGCAAGGTTAACAGAAGAGAATGTCGTTTCTCTCTTTCCATTATTCCTCAAATGATGTGAAAAGAAATGTGAGTAAACATTCGAACGTCGCGTTCTTGCGAGATATATTTTTCGATAAAAGCACGTTCTCCTTACGTGACAACGTTATGAAAGACTCGCGTTTTCTTTTTCGCATATTTATCATTTTCTTGTTTCCGTTTTTTGCAAGAGCATGACATTTCGTTCTGAAACAAAAGGAATGCAGCAATTTTGACGCGTCCGCATCATGCCGATTAATTGCGACCTTTTTTCGTCGATCTGTAGCTTTTTTGTCGCATGCACTTGACAAGTGCGACGAAGAAGTTGGTGACGGATAGAGAGACGAGGAAGAACGGATAGACGAATCGATTTCGCAGGACAGTGATTTTTTGTCATTAGCTATCGCGGGCTATATGGTACGTATGATGAATTGCGGCTAAATGATGGATGTGCGATGGCAATTGTCGTCGTTTTTTTTTTTTTTTTTCGCGAGCCCGTTGTTGGTCTCCCATCAAAGTTTCCCCGTTCTTTCTTACGTACTTCATCGAGGGAGACACTCGGACACGGCGGAGATCTTTAATTATCTCCGAAAGTTTGCCGCACAATGAGTAATTGAGGGAGAGAGAATTGCGAGAAAACGAGCCGCCTGTGTGTAAGATGAATAATCGTGAGATTTCGCAAAGTGAAACTCGAGATTTTGCGAAATTCTCGAGTTTTCATTTCACCGGGAGAAAAGTGGCTTATCTTCCGAAACGAGCGCGTACTTCATTCTAAACAGATTTCCATTTCGAAGTACTTTCACCCTTTGTCTACGTTATCCTACTCGCGTGAGAAAACTACTTTAATTTCATTAATACAAATTCTTCCTAAATATCAAAATTAAAAAATTTTTTTTTTAAGAAAAATGGAATATAAATATATGTATATTTTTTACAAATGTAGATTCTCTCCTTTTTTTTGCGTCAAGTATTTTTTGTGTCCGACTTTCTCTGCACACACACTCTCTGTATTCCCGCCTCAATTCTCGCGAAAGAGTTACTTTTAGGCGCGTATCGCAGCGATAAAAAGGACGCTCCGTACGACGCGAAAGTTGACGGGATTCTGAAAAATCCAACAGCTGCTCACGAACAGTCACTCGGGAGTCTCTCTTGAGTGGACGACGCACGGGGCCGTGTAAAGTGGTTTGCATGATATTAGCCGGCGCATAAATTCCGCGTGTTTGCAACCGAATGAAATCGTAGTTTGCATAATACCAGCCGGCAAACGCCCCCGTTTCTACGAGCTTTTATATAACCGCGTTTTGCGCTTTCGTTCGGCTGCACGGCAGCCGTGCCAAAATGCGAATATCTTATATCAGCTCTGATTTAATCCGGGCGTGAACTTAGGAAAATGAATCGCGCCGTTTTTGAAAGAACACGTATGAAATGCGAAATGTTAAATTGAAATAACGTAAATCGAAACGATACAAATTTTGTCCGCAAAGCTCTGTTTGCTTACATTTTGTGCGACTTTTAAATAAAATTTTATTGATTCGATATAGCCGACTGTTTAAATATTGAAAAAAAAATCCATTACGGTAAACAAATGTTGGAAAAATAGAAAAATTGAACAAAAAGCGGCGAGAAAAATTATGCCACGCAACGGAACGGCTTTTGGATAAGCCGTTAGAACAAGAACTAGTTTGCATTTTTAAAACAGATTTCACCGCGTGTACTCGACCGCGACGTACTGTGAGACTGACAAGCACGAAAATGGGAGAACGTAATGAGGTATAAGAAAAACAAAAAATGAGCCGAGTGCGAAAAGACGAGAAAAGGTGACACAGCGCTATGGTGTTGCCACGTTTATTTTGTTTTTAACGAGAAAAAGGCAGAAAAAAACTCTGTCTCTCTTTTAGTGTACGTAAAGCTAAAAAAAAAAAAAAAAAAAAAAAAAAAAACAGCTTTACATACGTTTCGTGCTGTAATACAAAAAAACACTAACAAAAACTAATTATTTGAACATTTAATTTCGATTTAATTTTGCTGCCGCAAACTTGAATAAATCAAACTTACAATCTCTCCAATAATTGACACTTATTAATTTTTCTACGTAAGAAACATGTGACAACCAACCCTGGATATGAGAGAAGTTGGCAAATTTGCACGATTGTGCTTAGCACTAGATAACTTTTTTTGCATAAAGATATGTAAAATTAATATTTTTTTTTTAAAGCTAAAAGATGTGAATAAATATAAAATCTATCCAATATTACACACAATTTGGCGTATACTTTGTTGGTTTTAATGATTTATTTTGGATATCACTTTGTGTCTCAGTCTTTTTTTTTGAAATAACAAACTAAACACTTCCTATGCAAATTTTTGAATTAAATTTAATTCGAATTTCTATGTGTATTAATCTACACGTTTAAGAAAAGTTAACAAATATGTTTATAATTGCATGAACATTCGGCTCGTATCAACTCCAATAGTTAGTTATAGTAGAATTAATTTAGAATTTTTGTAACAAGATTATTTGATTAGTGTCTTTTAATTGGCTCTGTGGAAAAAAATTTAACCACGGGCCTTTAAAGTGTCAATTGTTGAGTATTTTATCATGTAAAAATTGAATTACGTACACAATTTCTTCAAATTGCCTTTTTCCGCTTTGTGCACATTATTATTCAAACACGTGTGACCTACGAATTATGCAATTGTGAGCATTTTTGCTAGTGTATCATCGCGCAGGAAGTAAGTGGCCTACCGGAAATAGCACGGGAAAAGCTAGCGGATCGAAATAAATCGGGCTAATGAATTCCACGATGAAATAGCATCGCTCGATCGGCGTGGCAATTATCGAGCGACCTACATTTTACATCGCGGAAAACCCTCGCGGATGCTAAATGCTCGTCATCGGTCTTCGGCGAGGGTAGAAGATAACGTCTCGATCAGTAACAGGCGCCACGTTTTTCCGATAAAAGCAGCGTCACCACGCATCGATTGCACGCCAACAGATACGTACACTCCGAGACAAAAAGTCAAAAGTTTGACAGTGATGCCGAAAAAATATCAGAATATTTTTCGAATTTAATTCCGTCAATCAGAAACGTGTTTTGAGATGTGTGTGTGTGTGTTTCTCTCATTGTTAATTATTACAATTACATAAATAATTAATTTATTTATTTATTGCGAGTAAGCAGTGACATTTTTAAATTCGCGGTTTTGATTTTTCCAATGGGAAAAGTTGTGCCGGCTTTGCATCTGTTTACTTAGAAAAACGAAACGGAAACGTTTTCGAATTTTCTCTCCATCTAGAAAATGATCACGGAATATTTCCGAAAACTGTCTACATGTACGATCGGAATATTTTTCGGCGAGTGTAACAGCGCGGAATATTTGACCCCACATATTTTCCATCGCAAGAATCCGACTGTGAAATCTTCTGTCTCGTATTTTACGAAGAATTTCTCTCTGTCCCGCAAGTAACGACCTCTACTTTACACATGCTTTTACGCATACAAAATCCATGCACAAATCGTCTAAGTAATCTTGCGGGTTACTTGCGGGTCACCTTGTAAAATATCGGACAAGACTTCGGCAGTCTAGTCGTTGCAATGCAAATTGACCGAATGGATTAGCCCACAGTGGCTTCGGATTGGATTAACTTCGGGGAAACTGATTGCGCAGACGCTTGATTGCAAATAACGTTATTATTCGTTATCTCCGCGGGTCGATTCGCGAAGTTATGTCAGTGGTGAGCGACGTGCTTATCGTGATTGGATCCGACGTTGAATTTTCATGTCGTTCACGTGGTCGCAATAATTGCCAGAGACAATTTCTCAATCGCTATCGCGCCTCGCAGACACGGTTCGGTTCGTCAATCACGAATTCATTAATGTAACGAAATAATACGACGTTGTAAATTCACCATTTTCGAGGCTCGTTCGTAGCTTTCAAGAAAATCTCGTTTTTACTATATCCTCAATCAGCACATTGTACATATATATAAATTCTTTATTATCGGCAGGTCGAAAGAACAAAGAGAACTGGAATTCGAACGGGAATTGTTTGTATTCAGTTTGCCGACGCGTGGCAAAAATCCGCGAGTGCAATTTTCGCGAGTTAATAGATTGTAAAACTAATATTTTATCGAAATATTAGGAAAAGCATTCTCCGGCAATTACAGATTCATTAACTGTTGTAAATTAATCAAGAATAATTAAGCGCATTTAACGTTTATTTGGTTTTATTTTAGTGTAAAGCGAAAAATTTTGATTTGCCGATCATTTGAACTCTATAAAATTTCACGTCGAGATGCAAAAACAAGAAGACAAAGTATTTAATATATTCTTCGTGAGAAAAAAATACAAGTTGTTCTTTGAATAAGTATTTATGTAAAGAGATATAGAAAAGAATATCGATTTGACGTAATCAATTCAACGTGATTCCTCTCGAGATAATCTCATCTGAAAGACAGTTCTCGAGATAACGGTGCGCGAAGTGTGTATCATCGAGTGCACGTATATCGGCGAAGAAATCGACTTTTATCGGCAAACGGAACTGCGCTCCGTACTGTGGCTTCGAAGGATGCGCGTTTCTATAATTTGCCTAATTGTGCCGAGGTTGTGGGTCGGCGATCTACGGAGCGCTGGGAATCAGATTAAATCTCTGTGAACACACCTGCATTGTGCGGATGACGTTTCGCTCGCTCCCGAGATTGCGGACGAAATTCAAGAGCGAAGTTAGAACCTTTCTCTCTCTCTCTTCTTGTTATGCATGTATGCATAATCCTCGCCGTTTGCCACGGCAATTTCGGTCGCGGGCAATATCGATCATTTTTTCGTTCTTCTTTTCAGAGACCCCGACGAGCATCCATTATTCTCGAGCATCGGTGCCGTTTAAACGCGTTCGTCTTCCGGATAATCTCTTACTTCCTCCGTCTCTTTCCGCACGCGGTAATGACACGGAAATCGCGCTCCGTGAAGGAGAAAACACAAACAAACGTAGTCGGCCCGAGAGAGAGAGAGAGAGAGAGAGAGAGAGAGAGAGAGAGAGAGAGNGAGAGAGAGAGAGAGAGAGAGAGAGAGAGAGAGAGAGAGAGAGAGCGAGAGAAAGAGAATTGAATAGACGTACGAAAAACTCATTTTCCGGAGGATATTTTTGATGAAGTTGTTTCTTCCATAAAGGAAGTTCAGTAATAGATTTCTGTTTCTCCGGGGGAGAGGAAGCAAAGGACTTAATTTACGACGAGGGAACGAACTCTTCATTTCAAAAAAAAAAAGATTGAATTACTTCAGAAGCAACGATATAAAAAAAAAAGAAAAGAAAAACTTTTTTTCGCAGATATCCTGGCGCAGAACTCCCTAACGAGCTGGATGATTTTCTTAGTTCGTAACTTTTTTCAACAACCAAACGCAAAGACCTGGCCTGGTATTATTCTCGCGTTTTCATAATATTCAATCTGTTGCGTCTGCCTTTTTTGCGAAGAAAAACAAGATTTTGTTCTCGTTCGGAAGCCGCGACTTTTCTTTGCCGCAGTTTCCGAGTTCCATTTTCAGAAAGTCGAGATGTGGAATTTGCAAAATGAAAGAGAGAGAGAGAGAGAGAGAGAGAGAGAGAGAGAGAGAGAGAGAGAAATCGCGTTCTCGTTGGCTCACGATATGTATATGCAAACGTGCGACGTACAAAAAAAAACTCGAGTATAATCTACGATGTTACTGCAACAAAGAAAAGAAAATGCCACAACTAAACCGCGACCATTGTACGTATTTTTTTTCGAGAAATCGCGTTTTTTCAAACTTGACGTTAAACTATAATTGTCTCCGAAAGTAACCGAGCTTATATCGGAAGTTAGAGATATACATAACGCGTCGCACAAAAAACAAGAATACGTACCGAAAAACACCAGGTATACATAAATCATAACCAGGTTTCAGCACAACGTGAACCGCGACCTATTTCCGCAAGAAGAAAAATCACGAGTTCAATTCCGCAGCGGGAGAAAGAGAGAAAGAGAGAGAGAGAGAGAGAGAAAGGGGAGTCTCTGGACCGGCGGATGCGGAAGTAGAAGCAGAGCTTGAAAGCCCTCGCAATTTTTCACACTCCGCCGGCCTCTACTACTCGTTGACAGACCGCTGCATTTCCAGCGCGGCCGCGCGAAACGTCAGTGAAAAGTATACGATTATCGGAACACGTACTTTTTTTAGAATTTTTGTGTGGATAAAAGTGTTTTTATCGTGTACTACTTTATGTAGTGCTTCATTAAATCTTTGCAATGTTCAACAAGCATACGTATAGTGATTTTTTATCAAAATTTAGATAATTGTAGTATTTTTATGATACATTTTTTATATTAAATAATAATACTTGATTATAGTAAAATAATATAATTATTATAATGTATTATATAATAAATAAAAAAAAATTTATTGATATTATACATGAATTTTATTATACAATAAATTTATATTATATTACATTATAATATATATATATATATAATATATAATATATAATATATAATATATATATATTACATTATAATTTATTATAAATTATAATATATTATTTAATAAATTATTATCATACAATACAAATTTATTAGAATATTTATTATAATAATATTCACATTATATTTCTATTCCGCTGTGACAAAAGTTACGGTAAAAAACTAAATAAACTTTATTTCTGAGGAAAAGCAAAGTGTTTCCGATACGTAAACCCGAATGGAAGACCGATTGTGGTTAACATTTTTCTTTTGGCTTTTTGTAGGAGAGACTATGGAACTACAAGCAACATTTACGGAACTCTGTTCCTTTGATCGTGACGATTTACCCGTAAAATCGACGTGTTTCTTTGGAGCGACGGAAAACAGAAGCGCCCCTTTATCGATTCCAACGGTTCTTTTTTTCCCTGGCGATATATATTGTTGGAGTTTAAATTGATACCCTTTAGTAGTATATGTACATATTCATACGACGTCTTTAATGTCAAACTTGCCTATATTTGACTCTGAAATAATAACTTCTCTCTCACATGTTTTTAATGAACGTACATGTGTGTAAGATATTTTTGTGTAATTATTTCAATGCAACAAAAAAGTAAACTCGTTTTTTCCGCGCATCTATCTATAATTGTCACGTATATTTTATCAAAGTACGTTGTTTCGTATCTTAAACATTCTTGTTTTAAACAATATTTTTAGCCAATTGAAAACTTTCGTATTCAGTGTTGGGGGTAACAAAAAAAAAAAAAAAAAAACTATATGTTGTCAAAACGACATGTGTAATCTAATATTTCACGAGAGTTTTAACACAAAGGCCGAGAGAATGTGATATTTTTCATCCTAATCCAAAAAAAGAGGGCGGACGAGCTGATTTTAGTGGAAATAATAACATGCCCCATATAAAGTAATCGATATCTCTTTTCGCGCGTTTGCCATGCTATAATTATCGCCAACCGAGGTGTAATACGGTAACTCTCCGAGGGAGAACCACATTCAGGCGGCAAATTGCATATTCGGCGACAAAATGAGAAAATCAGCAAGTCCGGTCATTTTCTCTCCTTGGCAATAAGCCCGTGGCTATCGATCGCGAAATCATTAACATCGTTCACGCGTAACACCACACGAAAGAGGAAGAGGACAGCGCTAAAGAAACGTTTTCTTCACACCTGCCGTGTCCCGAGCGACGCGTTTATTGTCCCTCTTTTGTTGCGTTACATTCACACTTGGCAGCCCTTCTAGAGACAGAAAGCTTTCCTAGCGCGCAAGCACATTAACGCTTTCCTACGCGCAACAACACATCGAGCTTTTGCGGTACTTGGCTTTTACTAGTCGCATAACGCACACTTACATACACCCAACAATGATAAACATACATATTTAATGTCTGGGGAAAGTGTGAGCGGGGCGTGGTTGAGTAAACTGCGTGTCTACGGGGTGGTCCGAAACTCTCGCGCACGACAAAACTTTTAAAGAAAAACGAAAATTGATAATAATGCGACAAATGCGAAAAAATGCCTTCTTGCCTAATTCTAAAATATCGATCGGTCGATGAAATAAAGTCGACATACAACAAAAATTATTATAATTTGCAACTTATATGCTCGTGGGTGAAACAGAGATTTGATTTTTTTGTTTTTACGTAAAAGCGCGGAACTTGATTAAAAAAAAAAAAAAGTGACGTGCACGTAGATGTCTCAGATGTCTGGCGATTTCGGAACAGCCTGTACGGATACACACCAAGTATGTGTATAATCTCGTGTCTTAACGAAATATATACGTGCGAGTATTGCGTGTAACACCGCGTGTATGCGTGTATGTGTGAATGTGAACTGCATACATGACGCCTTGTTGCGACCACGCGCGGCGCAATGTATATGTATCCTACAATATTTTTTTTTTTTTTTTTTTTATCCTTTTCTCGCGTCGCAGTGTGTTCCACGGAGTGGAGCTCATGTACATCACGGAAAAAATACTGTACCGCAGAGCTTGCTGACTTTTAAATTAAATATATGCAACGTCTTTCTTCAAGCGAATACTTTAATCGCTTAAATTAAACACGTGCGACATCTTCCTTCAAGCGAAATATTTAATCGCTATAAACGTGGTGTGGTTAAACGTTTATAACAAAAAATATGATTAAAACTTGAATATTTTTAATTAAATATTAAACTCGGCTCTCGTAGTTTGTTGATTTTTTTTTTGTGACAGGTTTTTAAATTCTAAAATTTCGCTGTAAAACCGATTATAATCAGACATATATATCACTAATCACGATTGTATTGCACGTTGCGAGAAAGAAGAAGAAGAAGAACGAATTCTAGTGACACGCAATGAAATAAAAATTGCTCAAAAGAAAGAAAACAACATTACGTGCCACTCATATGCACGCACTTATTCTCACTTATCTTGCACAAAGTCAAAGCACTTCTGAAGTATACGTTTTGCGTCGCGGAAAATGCATTTGTGACGTGACACGTGAGATACACAGGTATGTGTGTGTGTGCGGGAGCATTATGTGGACATATTACGTGTTGCGTATGTGCGTGTATATGTGTGCGAAATAAAAGCGGAACGTACAAAGGTGCCGACGCCACTATGAAAAAGTCGAATCCCCCATGGAAAAGGTATAAAATTCGAATGTATATTTGAAAAGGAATAAATACTGAATTGCCATAAATATATGTATGCTATACACATATGATTTTTTCTTTCGTGCTTTTTTTTTTTTTTTTTATTGTCCATAATACAGTCAGTTGAGCAGATTCTGTCCGGCGGACGTAAAGTCTACGCGGCCATTTCTTACAATCAACGTTTCTTGCAATCGACTTTTTACAGTCAAGACAAAAACGATGAATAATAACGTTTGCATTATCTGTTCTGATTCTTTAGGAAAAAATCTTTGGGGAGAAAATGCTTGAGAGAAAAAGAGAGAGAGAGAGAAACATGAACAATTACAGTAATGTAAAAGCTTCTCATTTCCTTAGATTATCGCAAAAAGTCTTTGATTTATTACGAGCACTCAGACGGTTACGAAAACTGCATCGGACGTGGTATTGATAATTAGCGCAACTCAAACCGATGTGCTCGACTGGATACTCTATCTTGTTTTTAGGTAGATCGCAAGTCGGCAGGATGATGAATACTAAACCGAAGCGTGCGCCGTTTTTATTCTCGAACCTTGCCACGTGATCAAACGAACGAAGATAGCGAACTCAGACGTTTCAATTTTTTTGAAAACAAAAAATCCACTTAAATATGTAAGCAGCTTCTCCAAAATTTAAACTTTAATAAAATGTCGATCTGATGTCTCTTAAAAAAATTTGTGAAAGGAAAAACCCGACGTCAAGATTCACGTGAGGACGTCAATCAAGAATCTCCCTCCCCTCCCCATACGAACATGTCGAGTGGCCAGACGTGTGCTGCACGTGGCACAGAAGTACATTCTAATTCTAATGGGCTGACAGGATTTCACGCTGTCGGCGTGCGATCGACATATATCTCACGATGGCATTATATAAGATAGATACCACCTGACGATGGTGGTGGTCGACGGCGCGACGTGTCGCGTTGCATTGGTATCTGGCGTTTCGGTCGTCCTGGCAAATATCGGACCGCGCTCTGACCCGGTCACACGGTTGACACGAACTACTCAACAAGTCAACGACTCGCCGCCGCCGCCGCCGCCGCCGTCGCCGTCGTTGCTGCCGCTGCTAAGTTAAAGCCGCGAAAGCACTATACTTTCCCCTAAGGGTCCCTTAAAGGGGATACACCCGCGTTCGCGCGCCCTGGACTTCCCTCGTTTTCCGATGAATGTCCTGCAGCCCTTTTCCACACTCGCCCGTACGAACGAAACGACTTTTTTTCCGACAGCGAGAGCTACAAGTTAGCGCGCGGTCTATCGCCGCGACTGTTTCATTTCGAGTTTGAGCGCTGTTGCAAAACCACTCATAAAAGTATCGAGAGAAAGAGTACAACGCGGAATAACATTACAAATGCTGTTTCCCGAGAGAGAGAAAAAGTGAAAGAGAAAGTCTTTATGGAAAGTAATTAGAAACATCTTGTAGACGGAGCAAACTGCTTACGTGATATTTGTCGAAAAAATTAAAAAGTGTCCTGAATCTTGAGGCAAATTTTACTCCTTTATAAAATTTTCTATTATTTTTTTTTGCAGAGGTTTATTCTGAGTTCAAAACAACACACATCTGTCATACATACCCACACACACCAATTAAAGATTATTCTGTTATTTCACGCAGAGAGTTGCGTTGATTCCGATCCGCGCAATTTTCCGGCTTCTACCGAGAAAAAAAAAAGAGAAACTGAGAAAAAAAAACGCGATCACAGAAACCGAACCGTTGTTCGTTTAGGAACTCAAAGGAACTTGTGGAGCAAGTATTCAGAAAATTGAATTATTATCTGTCTGTTCGTTTCGAAATTTTGCGTGCGTTCGATGCGGATGACCGACCCGGCAATAACTCGCGCAGTAGAGTTTCCACGGATAATCGACGTCGCAGTAGAGCGGATAAATATCGGTGCCGTCGGGAATCGTTCGGCCGCGATATATGTACATTCGCACGGTCGAGTGAATTCGGTCGGATATTGTTGTTTTTTGTTTTTACGAAGACGTACACGAATATGTATATACACACGTACAAACCTATAATCGATATAATAATTATTAGCGTTGTAATGAAGTTAAATTACGCGAGACTTGTTTCCCCGTAAATTCTCCGGCAAAATAAAGTGTGCTTATTAGTCCCGAACTTTTATCGTGGTTCACAAATTACCTTATGCCCAACAGTAAAATTGAATTTTCACGTGAATTTTCCAGAGAGGGCTTGTATATTTTACTCATTATCGAACCGGGTCGATTAGGAGGCAGCCCGTGCACGGTGCGCTATTAATGACGTCGTTATAGGACGAACACCCAAATTATTCGCTTGTAGATTACGCAACCGAAGTAATTCACTGACCTCTTGGAACCATTTTATTTATGCAATGCGCAAATTGTCTGCCGTTATGGGTCGCTAATTACACGAATTTGTAAGTGAACCAATACAACAAAAACAGTCGATAAAATAAGCGGTTTTATTTTTTCCAAGAACACATGAATGTATCGCTCGACGAACAAGTAGTTCGATTTTTAGTTTGATTCCGCGAACATTGTGCGAAATTTAATCGCGATGGCGCGAGTTGAATCAACGAGACTTTTTTTGGGACCGTCGTTGAAGCGTCTCGATATTCTTTCGCGACTTCAACTTTATATCGTCTGATAATCAAACGAGATAACAGACTGTCGAGTTTCGACTCGTTATTAGACGCGGGAATATAAGCGCGCACAGAAGCCGCGTACGCGCACTCGGAATATCGATACGTCTTTTATTGCCGCAATAAAGTAAGAGAAAAGTCGTGCTATCTCTCGCGCAGCTCAAATCGGCTGATAGAACGCGAACAAAGCGTAGTGCGCGCTTGTTCCTCCTTTTTTTTCGCAACAAAAAAATGATCCAAGTGTCCGTTCGAGAAAGATTTACTGTAGAACTTCGATAATTTCGAGCATCACAATTTCGACTTATCCTTTAGTCTCCAATAGTTTTCGCCACTATTGACGGTCCCCCGATTTTCAAATGACTGCGCAACCGCGTTGAATGTGAGTCTCACTCTAAAAAAGCCTAAAAAAAAAAAAAAAAAAAAAAAACTAAAGTCTAGACTCAAACGCGCTCGAACTTACTTAGAGTTCTGGTGTATTGAATACGTCGGACATATAATATCAATCACAAATTGAGAAATTAATGAAAATTAATCGGAACACTGCGTGTTATTGAAATAAAGATTTGTCCAAGTGTTTATGAAGTTTTAGCGTGAGGTACAACATAATACGACGGATCTGTCTTGCTCGACAGAATATAGCGCTTTGGTTAGCGCGAACCTCGTGTAATCCTCCGGCTGGCGAGACTAACGAGCGATGCGCCGCTGCAAAAAGCGTGGAAATTCTACCGGAAAGTTTTAACGATGTACTGTCAGGAAAGACGTGCGAAACTTAGAGACGAGCCGTAGATTGACGTTGAAAAATGAGAGACGTGCGCGCGAAATGATGACATGTGGGTATGTTCGGTTGTATCGCGCACACGCGACTGTGTGAAATGCGAAGTTGTTTTGAGCAAGTGATATTTAACATACGTTTGCGTTTTGCGTGAAATAACTCGTAAAAAGTTGCGGCAAGTACGCTCTGTGAAATTATCTCTCGCACATGCGGAAGTCGAACCAAACTTTGCACCGGAATAAAATAATACATCACGGAACAACTGCGAACAAAATGAGAAATATTTACGTGGTATGGTATTTACGAGACATTACGGTAAGTTTTTTTTTTTGTAGAGAGGGAGAGACACATTTAGAAAACTGCTTTTCGCGATAAGAAATAATGTAAGTTTTCTTGATATTCTCTTTCAACGTTATAATTTAGTAAACGTTGTAAGAACTCGCGCGCGCGTGCACAGTATAAAACTCTCGCGAATAAGCGGTAAAAGGAACGTCGTCTCTACTCCAGTTGGTGAAAAAGTACCGCGAGAAAGAAAGAAAGAGAGAGAGAGAGAGAGAGAGAGAGAGAGAGAGAGAGAGAGAGAGAGAGAGAGAGAGAGNAGAGAGAGAGAGAGAGAGAGAGAGAGAGAGAGAGAGAGAGAGAGAGAGAGAGAGAGAGAGAGTCTACTTGCCGCTACTAAGTGGCTTTTAATATTACATCGCACAATGCAGAAAATTGCTTTTAAGGAAGAGCTTTACGTTGAGTTACATTCTTTGCACGGGAACGCGAGCTTTTTAATCCAGAAATTTCGAAAAGCGTCGGCGGCACATACACGACCAACGACTCATTTGCTATATCGATCGCGTCTCGATCGTCCTACTTTTTCGCCGCGTGTCCGCCGATTCGGTCTAGACGAGTAAATTGCGTTGTCGACGCGTTTAATTGCGCGCTCGCCAGATTAGCGCTTGCCGGTCAAGCTCGCAGTCGAATCGCATGTGATGAGATTGATAAAATAACGTGTCGCTATTACTTTGTGACGCTTGCGCGCTTAATAAAATATCCGATTAAATGCCGAATATCGAGAAAGAATTTATTTATACTATCCATCTCATTTCAAAGACTGTTATAAGTTTCTTTTTCTCTTTGTATTTTTATCTCGCTTTTTGTTTTTTTATGAAAATTATATTTTTTCGGAGAGATGCGAAAAACACTTTTCGTACAGTTGCAAAAGTAAATCTTACGGTAAGTCGCGTGGTCAAACATTTTTTGCATGAATAATATAAATAGAAAGAGTGTAGATAAAGTGACAAGAAAGAGAGTTTCGCAATGTTTGTCACACGTAGAAAAACTAAAGTATTTTGCATAGGTGGCATCATCCAGGTGGTTACATGTGGCTAACATGGTCTCTCGTTGCGTGTGTCATGATGTTTCGAATTTTTGTGTTTCGCGAGATTTTATACCTTTCCCACGTATGTCGAGTAGTAGTAGTGACGCCCTGTGTGTACTGTAAAAAGGACAAGCTGGAGAAACAAACAACCAGAATTCACAGCCAGCAGCACGTATTGATCGGTACCGTAATCGCGGCTTTAACGTTCTCTCAAAAAAGAAAAAAAGGAAACACGGCCGCTAAATAAATACGAGAAAAAGACGAGGCGACTGATCGGAAAGCGGATATTCTCTCACCGACATGTGAATCGTGACCAAGGCATCCTGTGGACTTTCGACGTATTGCTCTTTTGGTTTACTTGTCGAGACGAGGATCAGAAAGATAAACTTCCGTATTGTGTAACAAGAGTGCGCAATAATGTTTTATCGACTTCAACATCGCGCGGTAAATCACTCGCGCTGAGTTTACAACACGGATTATCAAATATCTACAAAGTGAATTTTCAATTACACGTAAAAATCTCTCTTTCTGCGAGAGAAAATTTTCATATAATTTCTATTTGTAACAAATAATCAAATATAAACAAAATAAAAAATAATCTTAATCTCCGTGGCAAGTTATACTTTTCAAGCCGGAGTACCGACAAATAAATTAAAATTTTTTTTGTTTTACGTAACTGTTACTTTGATGTCATTGAATCTGTGATTATCGCAATTTTTTCCAGTTATTAATCCGCAACAGGATATAAAATACACACACATATATATATATATATATATCATTTAACAAATGTTGACGGCGCGATTTCATCCGACATGTAACGGTAAATCTCTCGAATCGCTCGTATACGCGTCACTCCATTACAGTCTGACATCGTGGACACCGGATAAGCTCGTCGATCCTCGCCTGGACAGCAAACACGAGCCGCGCTGACGGATGCATTTAGACGGTTCTTCGCGAGAGCTCGCGCCGATTTCTCGGACACACCGTAGAACCGAATATGAAAACGCGCCGGACATCGTATGCGCGTGTGGTATATCTCACGACGTAGAAAAAATGGTGGTCAATAAAAATAACACTGCAGTCCACACACCACGTAACAATATCCAAATATATATACGTATGTAATATATGCACACACATGTATACAGGGGATGCGTCCCAGAATGCCCCCCTAGTTTTTATTTTCATCCACAGATTTTTGGACCAATTTGAATAGATCAAAAAGTATACATCGATTTGTCATGCACAATTCAAAGCAGAAAAGCTTCATTTTTTGTTCTTGATAAATTTGAAAAAATTTATAATATAATTTGTAATAATTCGAAAAGAAATGAGAGCGTGTCCGAATCGAATTGTTTTTTCAAGACAAAATCGACTCCAAATTGATAAAAAAAAAAATCTCTACATACACACACACACACACACACACACACGAGAAAAAGAGAAAGCATCCGGCGCGTCCTGTGTACATGCGTACAGAGACGGATGAAAAATATAAAATATATACGTAAATATATCACGTGACGTCCAAGACTAGCGCATCGCAGGAACGTTTATTACGGGTATCAAGGAGGCATTCTTTGAGACAAAGAAAAGAAATAACACAAAGTGAATAAGAAAATGAAAAAACGAGCTAAAAAGGACAACGTGAGAGGTAGACCGATGATGAATAAGTAAGTTCTCGAGATTAAATGCTTGGAGACTGCGGTTTTCTCGTGCTCTCGTTGTGACGTCGTGGCAGATTTGCGGCACCTTAAAGCCGTCATAGGTCCAGGAGCCTAACTTCAAAACACAGGTCTGTACGTCGTACGGAAAGAACTCAACGTCGATGGAGCAGGAGGATTTATATACGGCCGGCGGTTGCCACACGACCAATCCCGAATAGTAGACCGTGGCCTTGGTCATCAGCGTCACCTCGTAGTTCCCGTCGGCGCTGTAATCACCGAAGAAACGAGCCGAGCGTGATCACGATGGGCTCGGAGAGAAGGTCTCCGGATGCTGCCGCCTTCTTCTCTTTATTTTCCATCTTTTTCTTTTTTTTCCCTTTCTATCCGGCTTCTTTTTGTCTGTTCAATATTCGATTTTCCGCGCACCGAATGCGTCTTGTGCGCGCGTTCTCACGAATATCACTCTATTCCCCAAGTGAGCAAAAAAGAGATTTCGTAAGGGGAAATTGATTGATTCGGCCAACTTTTTTATATAGCGCGTTTTGACTTGCACAAAAAGAGCACGACACCGATCGAAAATCGACGCGAACAAATCGGAAGAATAAATAAATTCAAATAATTAAAGAATTGTTTTTCACGCGATTAAAAAGTTTTTTTCACGATAATGTTTTTACTAAAAATTGTTTTTGTAGAAACTTTATACATCTCACGCTTTCAATTTATAACTCGTGATGCGCACAATAAGCACGATCACTTCGGATTACGTGGCAGCATCCGTCTTCCCACGAGGGCGATTTTTTTTTTTTTGTGTTCTCCCTCTTCCGATCGCCGGAGACCTACGCGACGAGCCGATCGTCTGTGTGATCTAGTCTAGGATCTAGCTCAGGATCTAGCTTGATCCCGCCATACCGGAAACGCATCTCGTACGCAGACTGCGTCGGATCCGCGTCTCGGACGTGTTCTCGACAGGTTTGAACCGGATTGGGTTTTTGACGAGTTGAGGGTTCAAAGAGACCAGGGATCAAGAGTCAGGAAGAAGGGAGGCGGACTAACGACTTAACGGCTACCATGCAAATTTACCTTGAAGCCGTCATAGGTCCACGAACCGAACTTGAGGACGCAGGTCTGCTCGTCGAAGGGGAAGTACTCCACGTCGATCTCGCAAGATGACTTATATATGGCCGGCGGCTTCCACTCGACCAATCCTTGATGGTAGATTGTGGCCTTCGTGGCCAAGGTCACCTCGAAGTTGCCGTCCGCGCTGCGAGCGAGCACATTAGTGGTTCTGGGCGCTGCGGCGGTCGAGCTTACTTTGTACTTCCGATTTTGACATCAAGCCGTCTTTTTTTCTTTTTATTTTAATTTATTTCTTGTACGTAGAGTGTACATGTGTGTAAGCGTCTTAAAATAATTATGATAAATTTCTAAATAGGCAGAGACAGAGATCTAACGCATTTTGTGTGTGAATCTGACAGTTTTTTTTTCTTCCGATAAGAGAGCGCGCGGTTGATCAATTGTGAGAAAATCCGCGAAACTTAATCTTTTTGCGAGAGGTTTTAATCGGAAAAGTAGAATTAGCTAGCTGGACACTCGAAGCGAAATCGGATTATCGCGCCATTACGCGGCACTGACTCTTAATTTCGATCCAGTAAATCTCAATCGATAATTCGGCTTTAATCAAGTACGGTATCTCTCGTCTCGATAAGCCGCGTTTCTATGTCTGTAAAACCAGCAACAACGTCGAAATTATACTATAATTGTGTTTGAATTAAGTTTTGGAGGCCAATCCCGAAAGTAGTGCAATTTCGGGTCGACCCGTAGCAAGGTCGGAGCAAGCTCCGTTCACTCGCCTGTGTTCAAAAACAAGTTAATATACCGAAATCTCCAGTGGAGATTATATCAGATATTAAGCTGATAAGAACAGATACTACACATTTGATCTTAGCCAAAAGGCCGAGAAGCGATGCCTGTCAACGCTTTCGGAATGAATATATAAATCTCTGGGCAAAATTCAAACACGAGAAAGCACGACTCGTAGCGGCGACCGAGAAAACTATTGCGTATAGGCTCCACAATTGTACTCTCTAGCGTAACAGAAAAGAAAAAAAAAGCAAACAGATAAAAAAAGATAGCAAAATAGAGATAGATAGAAAGAGAAAGAGAGAGAGATTCAAGTAAACTACACCGAGCGTGAGATTTCGATGCGCGTGAACTTAGCGCGTGCCTCTCGATATAACGTTCGTTTATCGAAGTACATCACACTAACGAGAAACGTCTATTTTTTTATTTCTGAATTGCGCTTCCTCATCGTCTCTGAACTAAAAGAACTGAAAAGAAGGGACGGTTGGTATTCCTCTAGATGTTGCACAAATACAGATATCCGCGGCTGATAGCATCCCGTTTACTGTCGAGAGTTCGTATCGGCCACGTGGGGCTCGAAGTAAACTAAGCGCGACGGTTTCGAGTTTCCCCAAAGTCGTAGAGAGAATCCGGAGATACTAAGTCATCGTGGATGATTGCGGTGTGCGCCGGGATTATTTTGCTATCGCTTTCCTTCCTTGTAAACTATCTTCCCGAGCTCGAAAGTTACGATCGAGACAGGAAGTAAAGACCGCGAGTTTCTAAGCCGGCAAGTAACAGAGCTGATCGTCGTTGAACCGCGAATTACATCGGAGAAGCGCAGTTTCGCGATGACTCGATTTGATTGAAAAAAACATGTTGGCTTTGTCAATATATAGCTTCGTTGTATTTGCGCATCGAATTGTTATTTGTGTACTTGCTGATTCGAAAATAAACGATTAAATTTGTGTACAAAAAGCTCTCAAATATATGTGTGTGCGTAATGAGAAATATCTATTTTACAATTCCTTCAATTTCCGATTTTATTGGTTTGTGTTTACACACACACACACACACTGTTTTTACAAACAATACTCAATTGACACTTGCATGCTGTTTTACTTTGATTACGCTTTCAACTTTGATGTTACCGACTAAACCCGTTTGAGGGACGAAGAAAGAGATAAAGAGAAAAGAAACGTGCATTAATAATTCAACCGAAAGCTACCTTGGCGGAGCGGTTTACTCTCTCTGCCCCGACTTGCTCATTCTTCCTCCCTCTCCCTCTCGCCTCGTGCGCATGAAACTTTACCGAGTATTTGACACAAACAAACAGGCGTACAAAGCGAATGAATGTATGAATCGTGTCGCTCTGTATGCAGTTATAATTCGTGCGCGTTGAATCTTTTGTGTGGATACACGCAGCCACTTGGCAGATATTAAGCAAACTATACGCTGCATGATATACAGAATTCTGGTAACTGCCACGAAAGAGGATCGAACGGTTCGCTCGGGGTGAAATGCAATTTTCGTCACGCGACAAACGTTTCAAAGTTTCATGGAAAACAAATCAAATATCCACGTGAATTTTGTGTCTCTTTTAAATCGTAAAAATATTTACATATTTGCTATATAGGCACGTATACACGGAAAAACATGATGTTGAATTAACAGCATCAGTTTAATTCTTCGCGGACAGACATAGATCTTCCAGGCCCACTCAAAACTTGCGCATCGGCGTATCTCTAGTATAAATTAGTTTTCTTTTAAACGCTTATATCTTCGAAACTACTAGATTTTTTTCAACTTGTCTTTTTTGGTCGACGCAGAATCGTTCAAACTTTTGATTAAAAAAACAAAAATGAAAAAATATTGATTTTTCGCGGAGATATTTAATTTCAAAGTCGTTTAGGTCTCACGGACTCAGTCTGTTCAACTAGTCGTCATTTTTTAAGTCTGTCCACGAAAAATTAATTAAAATATGTTCTGTTGATGCAACATTAATGTCATTAAATTACACAACTAGTTGCTTTAAGAATCTAAATGTTAAATCAGTCGCACACGCATTTATTTTTGCGGCAGCCCGCGACGTCAGCTTTAATGGAAACAATTCCAAAATTTTTTTTTGTGTATTTATGCACATACTTTATTTGAGAACAAAAAAGAGAAAAAAATAGATTTTCGATCCTCTTGTTAATTTGTATTAAGTGCCACTGCGCACTTCAATTTCGAGCCTCTGCACTTCTATCTCGCCGCGTTTCACAAAATTTGCATATGTCCGTTCGCTCTCTCTCTATTGTCGGGTATAAACGGCGAGATCGCAATTTCCTGCAGCGAGAACTCCCAATGATTGTCGATGAATCGTTTACGTGAAAGCGTATAGCGTGTGCGTTACAATGAAAGGCTTTTTGGACGCGCGCTCGCACGAAAGTAGCACTTCTCGCGTTACCTAACAGCCGCAAAAGGTGATGTGATACCGCACATTAGACGTATGATGTATATCGGACGACCTAGATTTTTCATTTCCAACAGCTTGGATTGCAGTGGGAGAAAAAAAAAGATAAAAAAACTGCTCTTCGTCATCTTTCCGATGCATTTTGAAAGATACAACATACCGGCACGTATTGCGAGAACTAGTCAAAAACAAGCCGAGACGGAGACGCGCGAGACAGGACGGAGACCTTGCGCTGAGAGTAAAATGAAAAATCGCTCATACACCAACGCAGTCTGTCAAGGTCTCCATTATCAAGAAAGGTGCAGGCACCGATATTTTACGGAATTAACCGGCAGCGACACCGCTGAAAAATAGCTTTATCCTTACCGTCATCACCGGAAAACGTTTCGATGTGTTGTACGACGAAATAACATATAGGTACACACACAAGAGAGAATTCTATCAAGAACTATCGAGCGGAATTTCGTTGTGTAACGATCCGGGATAAGTTCAGAGATTAATCGTGGATCTCTTGCGTTATCGCGCGCGCGCGTGTGTGTGTAAGTATGTGTGCTTATGAAAAGTACTTTCTCACCTTCGTTTATCTGTCAGATATCTGTCTTTCTCAAACAGGTAAAGAAAATTTAATGCAATATTTTAACTAAAAAAAATAGCAAATGTTTCTACAAACAACCATAGATATTGACAGTACAATCAATCGAGATACCGCGTTGGAAAAAAGAATTGGAAGAAAGAAAAGAAATGAACCAGGAGATTTCCTCAGAGCCAGTCTCGGCGCTGTCAGATCCAAATCTTGGCCCGCGATATTTATCATCCCTCCGTCTCCCTCGATACATTAACTAGCAGTTTCGGGCCGACGTGAACTCTCGCGTCGAATACTTTATTCGCTCGATTCGTTCTACTTTTTCGAATCGAGATTTTCCGCAAACCCGCGAGAAGAAAAGCGCGCGCGATCGTAAATCATCTTGCTCAATAAAGAACCTTCCACTCCCTTTCGTCTCTTCCGTCCCTCATGACCGGTCGCGGCAATTTATTTGCCGGATACTTCGCTGTCGTATAACAGCGCGGCACTGTGATAGGATTAACCACACCCGTCCGTGCAGAAGCTCGTTCACATGAGGACAGCAATTGCGAATTGCCCATCCCGCAATTCTCTCTCTCTCTCTCTCTCTCTCTCTCTCTCTCTCTCTCTCTCTCTCTCTCCGGGTCGCTGTAACCTCCTCTCTTTCTGTCACACATTCACAAAGATTAAAAAGGAACAAAGCTATTGCTCAAAGAAGCGAGTTCCGGCTGGTTCCGTCTGCTCGTATCCCGCGCAAGCTCAGTTTTCATCAACGAACTGAACTTCAATTTCACTTAGCTTCTGACCCTCTCAAAACTCGCGTCTCGTCGCATCCCTCGAATCACCTCCATTTTCACACACAATCTACCCGTGCGCCTTCCCTCGGGGTTGCTCTTCTCGTCGGCCGTCGATATTATTTTCACGCCGGCGACAGCGAAATGTCTTCCTGTCTCGCGTCTTTCTCGTTTATTCCTTCACATTCCTTCCCCTCGTACGAATTACAACAATCATGCGAAACGACTGAATTTTTATAACTTTCGCCAGCGGCAGAATAACGTCAGTATCATCTCAATAATGTGAACGCTAATTGAGAAGATTAATTATCGGAAAAGCGATTGTTATGCTGCGTTATTGCAACTCGACGAGACTCATTAATCTCGATATCTATTGTCCAAAATTGCTCTTCGCGTTATATAATCCTCACAATAATAAAGCAAGTTGCAACTTTTTGACGAGATGTATGTATCAATATTTTGGGTTATTCAGAAATAGCGAAAATTGATAGCCTGTTAAAATCGTAAAAAAAATGCGCAATATAAAATTGTTACAATCGACAACAGTGTCTCGTATTTCTTTTTTTGCAAAACAGGTACAGATTTATTTTAAACTTGCATCACTTTGTGTATACAAACGTCCTTCTTCTCGGAGCAAACCGTCCGCTTCACTTCGACGATCACTTGTTTTCCGTGCGATTTCGAGATCGATCCGTAGATCGACGACGTATAAAACGAAGTTCGAATTATACTACTTTTCACCGAGTTGTACAACGGCCGTCCTCGATATACGAAGAACTCGATTTGCTGAAGAAACGCGTCGCGGGACACCGTAGCCGATGTCTCTCGATCGGGCGAGATTGCCGGCGCGCCGAAGGTGCTCCCCGGGGAAATACACGCGTCGTTATCTCGAAATTCGAGATTGGAAGTTTCGTTCGCGACGTCTGCTCGCACGCAAAATTGTTGCTTGTCAATCGTACGGAAAAAAAGCTGTATGAGGATCATCTCCGGCTCCGGGCGCGCCCGAAACCTCGAGCGAGAATTTTCTCGTGGAGAGAAGCGAATTAAGAAGTAAATAAAAATTATTTTCCGGCGCACAAACATTATACTATTTTTCATACTGTGCGAGAACACGATAATTTGACAAGTGAGTATATTTTTTTACGAGAGCGTGCACGCGCGCGCGCCCACACAGTGCGCTACAAGTTTTAATCTACCGAGTTTTTCATTCAACGATAATTTCCGAGGCAAGCTATTTTAAAGTGCGTTTTACACAGTTTCGCGAAACATAACGTTAAAAACGGAAATTTTCTGTTTTGAGTTTGAAATTTTTATTTTACATTTTGAAATTTGTGTGTGCGCATGGGATTTATTTATTTATTTATTTTGTTTTATATTCGTTATTCAAAAGATTCAGCACAAGTCTCGCCTCATTCATAGAGAAAGAAGAAACCAGAGAGAAAGAGAAAAATTAAAATGCAACATGAAGCTTGCGAATACATAAAAACATTTTTTAAACTTACATTGCAATTAGAGGTTCTTGTAATCGGAATCGCTGCTTATACTAATGACCGGACGAGGGAGTAGAATAAGATAGAGAGAGAATAGAGGAAAATACGAACAGAGAGAGAAATTCAATTATGCTCCGGTAATATCGCCACAGAGTCGGAAGTTTAATCGGGATTGCATCTCCGTCCTTTCAAAATCTTTCTTTTTTTTTTTTTTACCTTCCTGAGTTTAAGTAGGCAATTAACCGGCCATGCTCGGCTCGCGTGCTATGTTAAAAATATTACTCTTCCTTTTGTAACCGTCACGTTACGTTCATTACCAATACGTATATCACGAGACTCTTTCATTAAAAAATATGCTGCTCTTTTATGTATCTGCCTTCGATACAATACGTCTTTATTTCTGAAGAGCCGTAAAAAGTTCAAAAATCGGATTTCTACCGTATTTCACAGAGCAACGTATAATATGTAGATATTCTAGCGACAAGTATATCGCTTAGATATGCAAAAACTTTCAAATATTTATCCACCGTCGTTTTCGAATAAAAAAGAAGTCGGATAATAAAAATCTCGTGGTTTTATCACGCGATTCTCTTTATATGTCTCGGGTCACTTCGCGTGCCGTCCCAAGAAAACCAGTGCTAAATGTTACGTGCGAGGGAAATAAATCGTCGTGGCTGTGTCATTTATCTGGTCGTCGTTGAATAATGTGCCAAGAAAAGAAACTTCACAGGAAGAACTAGCCGACCACACGATCCCGAGCTCATGATGCGCGACCATCGACTTTTCTGAGACGTAAAAAAATATGACACAATCGCTTCAAATAAAGCGAACACATTTCAATTAAAAAACAACACTCGAGATGCAATATGAATAAATATTTGTATCAAATATTTTTTATACGACGAATATTTTTTGAACAAGATTTCTCTCACCCGTGCAAAACCTGACACTGAAGTTTTGAAATTGGAAGGAATCGATCCGAATGTGTAAGGCGCATCAAGATACCCTGGGAGTGAAAAGAGAAGGAGACGAGAGGAGCTCTTTAGGTATCTTGTTACCTCGACTCGCGGCTTCCATTTTATCCAAGGTTATGCATCAAAAGATTTGTGAAGTCAAGATGAATAAAAAAGAATAAAAAAAATTTTTTAAATAAAAAAATGCATGAAAGGCTGATTTCACCGGCCGCACTTGACTAAACAAATCGATGCGACAATGCCGCGTTCCTAATGTCACTCGAGAATTGTATCGATTATAAATATCGTATTCTAATCTTGCAAATACAGCAAACACACACACACACACACACATACACACACTCTCCTTCGAAAGATCTTATTTTTTGCGCGGGCGTTAAATGGACTGTAGATTGCATTCTTAACACACGAGGACGAATAAAACAGTGAGTGCACACGAGTGTAATTGAGTTGCGTTTAATTACGCGCTTCGACCCCGGCGAAAAAATTTCATTTTCCCGGGAGCGTTCTTGCGACGTGTCCGTCGCTTAATCCGAAATTACGACCGTCTCTGAATCCATGCCGCTTCCCAGACATATACCGTCCAATCAGAATTAATCGGCACGAATTCATATTCAAGGAATTCAACAACTCGACAATCATGTATTTCTCGGTGATTGCAATATAACTGTGGAAATATAGAAAAAGCTTGAAAATTTATATATGTACTACGTAGAGAATTTCCTCGTTTTGGTTCAACAACGTTGATAAAGCTATTAGAGATTGTTTTGTTTTGATAAAGCTATTAGAGATTGTTTTAACATGTACGTTAGAAAGATGTAACAGTTCGTTGCAAAGATATAACAAATAGAGAAAACCGAAGGGCTAATTGTCGCACAGCTAATATCTTGCCGACTAATTAAAGGAAAATATTCCTTATGATATAAGTTGCTATTATCGTGCTAGTCACGTGTACGAAATAATTTTTATTAAAAGTATGGAACGTAATATTTATGAGCACTGTTTTGATAAAATTGGCTATGGCGAATAGAAGTTGCTTATCTTTAATGTTTAGTTAATTTAGTGATTTAAAAATTTTTGATCGCAATTTTATCTTAACCTTTTGTATACAGACCTTTTGTGTACAGACATGGATCTCCCAGACCCACTCAAAAATTGCGCACTGGCGTAAAAATTAGTTTTTTTAATAACTTATATTTTTGAAACTACTAGAGATTTAAAAAATTTTTTTAATCAACGCAGAATTATTCAAACTTTCAATTAAAAAAAAAGTTTTTATATAAATATTAATTTTTTGCAAAAATATTCAATTTTAAAGTCGCGTGTCTCACAGTCTGTATAATTCGTAGATTATTTTTAATGTCGTTATACAAAAGGTTAAGTATAAGAAATATGATAGTTTTAGATAAGTTTTTCTATATTTATTTAACTATCATAGGTTACTTGATAATATTTTTTATTAAAAATGTTTGTTTATAAATATAATATCTTTTATTGAAAATACATACAATAAGTTGACTCAAATGAAACGGAATTAATTATTACGTTACATCATAAGTATGCGCGTGAAAGTAATCGCCGTTTTGCGCGGTATCTCAAACAAGTACATTTCCAAAAATCATTTACATTTTCTTACACTAAAGTATTATCTTTGTTCGAAAATCTTACTTAATGTAAGATTTATAAAAATCATTTATGAAAATTGTTGTTTTATACATAAATTATTATTAATATTTTATAAGTAACTTGATATATAATAGTGATATAATCGTGATATAGTATGTAAATTTCACTAACTGTAATAAACCTTAAAAACGGAAATTATTTACTTTATAATTCTCCTAAATAAAGAGATATATTAAAGCCAATTTTGAATATGAGGTATGTTAGAAAATTTGCATGATCGTGTGCACTAAATAACTTTTTTTTTAAAGATATATAAGATTAATATTTTTTCTCACAGGATATGATCGATATAATTCTCCAATATCACGCAATATTGCGTATTTTGTTTTTTTTTAAATAATTTATTTTGAATATCACTTTGTGCTCCGAAAACTCCCTTACAGAAGCGGGAATTGTTGTGAAGAAAGATTTGACACTAAAGCAAATATTTTCTGAGAAAAATTCAACTTGAAACCGGTCGAGAAAATTGTAATCGTTGCGTGATTTTTGATACATCTAGTGTACTCAACGCTTTCATGTACTCTACGATAAGATTCGTCCTTCTCAGAGTGCTAGGGTATAAAAGGAAGAGGGTTCACGAGCGTTGAAAGTCAATACAGGCTTTCACAGAATATTCTTTCGTCCTTTTCTCCTTTTTCTCTTGCTTCGAAAAAAAGAGGGGACGAAAATCGAATATCTAAAACTTCCAGAAAAAAGATTTACATGTGGATATATGTAAGAAAACACTAGATCAATATAATCACGAAATAACAAATTGCACAACTATTTTTAACACAAAATTGTTAAAAAAAGTAAAAATAAGAACTAGTATTTAGATTTTTTTTCGATTTTCTATTGCTTTTCTCTTTGATCAGTTTTTATTTTTATTTTTAATTTTATCTTTTATTTTTTTTATTTTTGTGAGTTTCTCGAGTAAGGCATCCAAACAGCTGTAGTTTTGCCACTTAGGTTTATAATGTTTATTATTCTTGTCTCCATTTCTTATTTACGCTTGTGTTGCACTTCAAGGCTTTTATGAGTAAAATTATATCCCATGCAAATTTCGTTTTAATGTTATTAAAAGACGTAATCACTAGAACGCAACAATTTTATGGGTATTATTTGATCATTTTTGACGACTTTTTTGATGTTTAAAATAAAAAAATATATACTAAGATGAAATTTCACTCAGTGATAAGATTAGATCTTAACGTGAGTTTTGTATGATAACTTTTAAAGAGTACTGAAGATATTATTGTTTTTAAATTACATGTATACAAAAAATATGTAAAATCAGATACATAAAAATGATCAAACTCCTCTTTTTCGCTCAATGAAGAAAAAATTTTGGATGTGATTGCGATGAAGAAGACATTCCGCTGTGAGAAAAAAACTGATCAATAGGCGATAACGAAGCAAGGTTTCGAATAAAAGAAAGGATTAAACGAGAATTTCACAAATCACGTCGTCGATTATTTCTTTCGGTTCCAGCTACTGTTCCCTTGGGTGCTATAAATTTCCGACAGACGCTCGCTCGACTAGGCGCGCTGATATAAAATTTGTCAAGAAAAATCCTCTCTTTCTTTCGAAACTCTTCTTCTACCAAAGTCACGCGAAAACTTCCGAAAGTATATGTGACGGAAAGATGGGCGCGTGAAACTTTGGAGAGATTCTCGATTGACGCGTAAAGTCGACACCGTTGTCAACGTTTGCAACGTCAACTGTTGTAGAAGATATTTTCTAACAGAAATACGAAACAAAATTATTTTCCAAGTAATTAAATTAAGTAAAGAGACAAAAAGTCAGCCGTGATAAGAATTCAAGATTACCCAAATTTAAAATCGCTCACTACACAGAATACGATCTGTCATCAGATTTGAAAGAGAGAGAGAGAGAGAGAGAAAGAGAACATTTGTCGCGGCTGAAGGTAAAATCTCTTATCGTTCGTACAAAACGCGTTCAGCTGAAAGGGTATAGTTTCATGCTTTGAGATATCGACCTCCCGTTGGCAGAAGAACCACCTCTGTACTTGTATTCTTTACGACCGGTCTCTCTGCAGGGTGCTCTCTTCCATTCTACGCGTTCGCCCGAAGTAAGTCTGGCGGAGTAGTCCGGTCAAGTTGAGCGTGTCCACGGAGGCGGCCTGCGGGGACCTCATGAATCTAAATCCGACTGTGCTCAAAGTGGGTAGGTAGTTTTACGTGTTGTATAAAAGTTGAGGGCGCGCCCCAACCCACGTATAAAAGACGCCGATCGAATTTATGCCACGCTGTGATGTATTGCGCGAATCAAAAGATGTAATCGCTTAAAGATTTTGTAATTTAAAAATTGTCCAATGATTTTGTCTTTTGTCTAAAAGACTAACTTTTACGAATATATTCGTGAAATAATTCTTAGTTGAAAAAGGACTCAATGTTCGCGAAAGAGAATTTGTCTTCGCCAAATTATACAATAGTTTGGTACTTTTCTCGAACTATATGAATTCTGTGCTGAATTCTCGATGCAGACCAACGACGGAATCAGCAAAGTGAAAACAGCGAAAAAAGGCAAGCTGCTGAGTCGGTAGATCTTTGCAATTACGTGCAAAGGAGTGAACTTCTGCAATATCGTTATCTACCTATTTTGCGCAAAAGATTTCTTCTACGGGCGAGCGAGTTTGCCGAGAATTTTCCGAAGATACATCGATCGGAAAAAAAAACGCGCGGATATGTATTGCAATCCGATAAGAAAACAGCATTTGCACATGCGCGAGCTGTTACAAAGCGTTTTCTGTCCAAACGCTCGTTGTGCAGCTGCAGTTTTAAGAACTAGAATAGCTTTTAATGAGATGGAAGAAAACGTGACGCGCGAAAACGACGACCTCCGAGTACTTTTTATTGTAACGCATTGCGCTCTCAGGTCTTTTTCATTAAGGTAGAAGCTGACTATAATTAAACCATTAGCGGCCAGTCCCTGTATTTATACGATGGACAGGTTTTGCTTACGGACGGTGTAATTATAATTTACGACGACCTTATGAGCAACTTTAATTAAATATCATGAGTAATGAAGACGTATTGCCATCTTTTACATACTCAAAACTTTGCAAAACGCGAATGTTCCTATGCAATATATTATAATAGATCCTAATAAATGCACAATTATAAAAATCGATATAAAAATATATTAAATTATAGAAATATATCGATTGAAAAATCTCTAACAAATTTGACAAGCAATTTCGGCTCGTGTATCAAACTAGCGATTTATTCGGTCAATGTGAAGCCATTGTACTAGGTGTTTGTGCGAAATATATATTTTTTATTTACTTAAACGTGTAAATTAATACACATAATAATTTGAATTCACTTCACTTCGAAAATTGATTTAGAATGAATTTGGTCGAATTAAGAAGACGTCTGTACGGAAAACGTGGAAGACTTCTGGCCGAGGTTAGGTGTCTTTTTCGGAATGAATTTTTAATCTTAATCCTGTAAAGAGGGTTTTTAAAATACTAATTTGTAAACTCCTGACATTTACGTTTGACGCGATTGATTACAACGTTGTAAAAACTCTAAGAAATATAAACAATTCATGGGACTTTATTCAACATTCTAAATTAAGGATATGACATTAGTTTTGATCCTACCTGAAAAAGCGTGTGCAAATAATCAGAATCGATTCTATTGATCTTGATTGTTGCCTCTTTTCCGCGTTGCCGATTGGTTGCATGGTTTCGATCGAGTCGAATCGAATCGGTAAGATCGAGAGAGTAAATAATGAAAAGCGATTTTGAGACAGTTCGTCGTATATGTAGAGAAAATTAAAAACGTAACTAAAGTCAAGTAACAGGAAAGTGTAGAAAAACAACACGTGAAAATAACGTGACTGTAATTTATATTATATATAACATTAAATAATACATTA
>NW_018020619.1:118918-198047 GCF_002006095.1 Pseudomyrmex gracilis | reverse complement strand
TTATTTCTGACATTTCTCATATGTGTATTATATGGTTTATAAGACGTATATACTATCTGTCATCGCGGTGACAGGTTGTGTTCACTGACAACACGTTAAATAAAAATAACAATAGCGTGCGCGTAGCGCGCGCCTGTGTTGTGCTAGTATTTTAAAAAAGGAGTTAGAAAGTTCACTACTAACAATAAGTAGATTTTAAGATATATTTTCGAAAATCGCTTAGACAACAAATTTAGGAGTTTAC
Organism: Pseudomyrmex gracilis; assembly: GCF_002006095.1. Lineage (NCBI taxonomy): Eukaryota > Metazoa > Arthropoda > Insecta > Hymenoptera > Formicidae > Pseudomyrmex > Pseudomyrmex gracilis. Next base: position 197,803 of record NW_018020619.1, on the reverse strand, counting down.
AGGGTTAAGGTTAATTTTCACGAGGGGATAAATTGGGTATTTCATCTACTCTATATGCGATGCAGGCATTCTCTTAATGAAGTTTTGAATTAAATTTAATTAAAATTATTATGTGTAACAATTTACATGTTTAAATATATTGAAAAAAAATTGTTTTGCACGAACACCTAGCACGAACATCGGGGTTCACACATTGACCAAATAAATCTTTGCTAGAAAATAAAAAATCTCTGCCATAGAAAATGCAAATATTGGCAAAGAGGTTTGTAAATATTTACTATTATTCTTTGACTGCGAATGGTTGCATCCTATTCGCTCTCGTAGCAAACTTCACTATGCGATTGCATAACCATGCTTCGATCTGATCGCGAGTGTGTAACATAACACGAATGCCACTTGTTTCGCGTAAATCGATTGTTAATTCTCTGAATCTCATTAGCGCGAGGGAGATAAACGTTATAATTTGCGCGCTAGGAAATAACACCGATCAATTATACATCGAGCCGGCATTATTTCGAAGTTGGAGCCCCGGAGTCCGTGCCATACTGGCAATTGAAAATCCATTGATCCCCTTCATTACGCTTCTGACACGTTCGTCGAGTGGTCGATAATTGCATCGTGTAACGGCAGTCTCTATACGGCATTATTGCTATGGGACAATATTGGTTTCCATTACGAGTATACACTGCCGTTTATAGTGTAATCCATAGAGAAAGCGCGCCGGAAGATGGCGTGTTTCGATCGCGTAAAGGAGTCGATCATGCGGTAATTTGCGCCCGGTCACGTCAACAACGTTTTGTAGTTACAAACATCGTTGTTAATGCGCTTTTCGTGTGACAGAAATAAAAAAACAAAATTTTTTCTTAATCGATGAATTATTTTCTCGATTTCTGTCTAAGCGAAAATATTAGTACCTATAACCGATATTTTTAGTGCACGCGAATGTTGTTAAATGCAAATCCTACCTTTAATTGCACATTGGTCGCCGAGATATTATACCGAAAGCAAAACAAAATTACTTTCAATTTGCAGTCTGTAAACGTAATTTTTATTGCAACAGATGCGAAAATATATATCAGATTTGATGAAATGCAACGCAACACGATCATTCCGTTTCATCGTGGAACCGCATATAGTTTGCATTGTTATTAAAAGAAATTTATATCACACAGTTGCATATATATATATATATATATATACGCGAGAGAGAGACAGAGGATGTGAGTAAAACCACGTGCATATTTAAAAATGTTTCCAAAATTAAACTCGACACAAAACTTGGGTAATATTAAATCTTGGTAAATATTGATTTTGAACTTTTTGATGTGCGACCACCAACTGAAATGTTCGCGCTGAAATTTTCAGTTAGGAATAACGAAATGTTATTCGAATGAATCGATATAACGCGATAAAACTTATAAACGTTTTAACGTAAAATAATTAATGTAAATTAACAAAAGATATCAACAAAAGATATTGATAGAATGCTCAATGTCAAGAATTGTATAATTATTTATTGTTCCAAGTGGAAAAATCTGTGCAAAAAGAACAATTAATTTAAAATACGTCTAAAGTCGTGACTCTCTTAATAAAACAAAAAATCACGCGTGATGAATCGTTAATTAATTAATTTAAACTCGAGAACCGAATATCAATGAATTCTTCATTGTGCTTCCACATCAAATAGCTTATTTCGAATTGTGCTGTATATATGCGCGGAACAAGCGAGAATTTGAACGTACACGCGATAATTACGCCTGGTATAACATGGGAAATGGCACAAAGTATTTAATCATCCGCGATATTGTTGTGATGAACAAATAGAAACGCTGCTCATCTAGTCGTGCGTGAAAAGTTTTCATAACACATGTATACCCGTTATACATAAATTGTACACACAGCGGCTGTATATGTGTGTGTGTGTGTGTGTTGTTCCTTCTTTCCTTGAAACGTCATCGTATTACTGCGTTATTATTCTAAGTGAGTAATTAACATTTCACGAATAATCCCGTTTTACAAAAATCACAAAAAAAGAAATTCCGATAAAGTTGGAAGTTTTTTTAAGCTATTATAACTGCACTGTGCTAACTGAGCTTTGTATTTCATACAATTATAATAGAGAATTATGCATATTTGCACAAGTAATTGTTGAAATTTTTTTTTATTAACGCCGAGTAAAAGAGCGAAGAATTATTGGAGTTATAACGCGTTTCACTTCTCGCGCGTTCCCCGCTCATATTGACTGAGATTAATTCCCGAGAGGTGTGTACGTCCATATCGATCGTTTAAGAACTTAATAGGTCGGTAAGATTGCCGATGTCGTCAACACAACCTCGAAGAGGATTATAACACTTACCCAATTAAAATCTGAGTAGGAAAATTGCAAGACCTATATATATATACATCCTACTGTTAATTAAAGAAATTGACGTTTTTTTTTTTTATTATTTTTGCGGGAAACAAGTCTCGGAAATTTTCGCGAATAATGTTTATCTTTTAAATAACGAGCGAATGCAAGAAGGTGTAAACAAAATGTCACGTTATTACTTGAAGTGCATCGGTCTGACTTGCAATACGAACGACTGCGAGGCTTAATTAAAACTGTCTGCCCTCTATCTGTCAACCCTCTTGGTGAAGCTACCTTTGGTCACTCTAAAGTTGGAGCGACTGTGTGTCTCGACTCGAGTTTACTTTGCTCATCGTCCCTATTTCAAAAGCCAGAGTTTCAAAGCAACCCAAGCAATATACATCGGTATTTATTGAAGATTGAACAGTAGTTTTTTTGTGTGTACATTAATAAAATTGCATCTTAAATAATAACATGATGTTTCGTTGCGCACTTTCTTACACGTTTGTTATTTAAAACAATTATTCGAGACTGTTGTCCGCAAAAATAAATAAAAAAACGTTAAATTCTGTAATTAGTCGCCTATTCGTGTAATTTTCTTACTTAATTACTTTTCTTACTTGATACAAAGGTCGAAAGACCTTTACATTCAATAAAACTCATTGAACAATATCCACACCGTTATCTGTGTTCGCTTCAACAGCCATTAACAACACCTTTATATTTTTAAAAAAATCTTGGAGCTAACTACACAACATTGTTATTTATTTCTTACTTAAGTTTTAAAGAGTCATTAAGTATACAATTTGACAAATATATACGTATATAAAGTAACACAAATATATATAACATATACATAACTATACGTAAACATATACTTAACTATACTTACAAATATATGCTTACTGATCCAATAAGACTTAATTTTATATATATATATATAAAATATATATATACATATGTATTTTTTTTAGTTTATATATGTATATGTATATATGTATGTATAAACTAAAAAAATATAATATGTATATATATAAAATTAGATTATACATATAAATTAAAATATATATATTTATTAAGAGTTCTGTTTAATGACCCAATAATTGAATAACCTTTTTTTGTTGAATATTTCTAAAACAAAATATTTTTTTTTTCACAAGTATTTTGTGTGTGTGTGTCATTTTTGGAATGTTCTGCGTGATCTGATTATACTTTTATACTTCAGTTCGCTCCGAGCTTGTGCATGAATGATGTTTAGATTAACGACGATAGATCGAGTTAAAGTTAAGCATCTCGGAAATTCTCACGAGAGATTCATAGCTTTCTTCGGCGGAGCTCTAGCAAGTTCTCGGAAATAAAGCACCTCGCGGGGAAACCGGTGTTGCTTTCGGCCAATTCGCCGCTTTCGTTCTCAAGAGAGGAAAGAAACTCGTCGAAGCCAGAAGCTCTTAATTAAGCGAGATAATTCTGTTCCTCTTTGCCCTTCTTCTCTCTCTCTCTCTCTCTCTCTCTCTCTTTGTTTGTCGACCGTAGGGAACAAGAAGTGGTAAGACAAATAACAGAAAAATAAAGCGCACATTTGGTTAAAAACATACACAAATGACTGAAATCGAAACGCCACATTTGTGTACACAATTTTTCCGCGAGTTTTTTGTCAAGAGTTATAAAAATAAATTTCGAACGCAGTTCAAAAACCATTTTATCTTTTTTTCTTGATCAACTTTGTTAAAAGAGTGTACAATCACAAGAATCAAGATAAAAATACATTCGAAATGCGATCGATCGACGTTTCATTGCTCGACCTCTTGGCTCGCAATCGAGTGGACTATCTGAGAGACGTCTCGACATCTTCACATTTTCCAATAAGCCAATATACCAGTAAAGATATTTTTCAATAAAAATGTATAATGCATACTTCTAAACAAACACGACACGAAAGAAACCAGTGATATTTTATAATATTTATTTCGATGAGAATTTATTATATTTTTTTAAATTATAATAATAAACAAATGAATTATCTTTCGCATACGTATTGACTTGGTCTCGTTAGTGCTTTAAAAATTTATTCGAAATAAAATCACGCACGTGCAAGTACGGCACAAACGTTAAGGATGTTTTGAAGGTTGATACTGTGAGCGCAAACGCCGCTCAGCGTTTTGAGGGAGGCTGTGCGCTTACGTATGCAACTGAAGGTGCGTAGGCATATTATCTCATTTCGTGTTACGTGCGCCTGGCGTCGGCAGCAGCCCACACCGTCAATTCCGTTGCCACAGATTCTCGAAGCGTTCGCGAAGGCCAAAGCGAGCCAAACCCCTTTCACACAGATCTCTGGATGTAATAACGCTGTCTCGGCACGGCAAATCCTCGCGCCGCGTAGCGGGAGGTACGACAATAGCGACGATCTGTGTCGCCTGGTTCGTGCTTCTGTCAAGATCACATTTTGTCGTCTAATTCACAAATATTTCTGAACTATCAAGGACGCGATATCTCAACCCTTCCTGAACAGACTGAATCTCCCAGACGCACTGAAAAATTTCAAACCGGAGTCTCTAATAAAAATTAATTTTTTTTTTAAACGCTTATATCCTCAAAAAATACTAGAGACATTTTCATTGGTTTTTTTTTATCGACGCAGAATTGTTCAAATTTTTAATTCAAAAAAAAAAAAATTGAAAAACTATTAATTTTTTGCGGAGATATTTGATTTTAAAATCGAATCTTACAGTCTGTTCAACTAGTACGCGTGTTTGTAGTCTGTCCACGAAAAGTTAACGATGTAAGTTACAAGCAAAATTATCAACGTCTTTCGTGCAACGTCGAGAAATGTCAAAAAACGCTTCATCATCTTCAATGTTTTATTTTAACCGACGTGCGTTTTGTTGAAAACAAAGCATCTCGATCTCTGTTGAGAATCAACTGTGTAAAGCCGCATGAACGACGTTGTAAACATGACGTTCATTTAACATGATATACGCTTGATCAGCGCAGAGTTGTTAATGTAATAACGTTACGCTGACTGCCAGCAAATGCAGTCATGAAGCTCGTATACGTAAATTCATCGCTTTCATGTGAAGCGTGTTAATCGTTGTTTATTGCTGCTTCATTATACAAACACGATTCACTTGTCTAACATGAAGTACGTGAACAATTTCATAATCGAGTTCTTCGTTACTGCATTATCTCCGCGCCAGTTGATATGTTTTAATTGAAAACGAACACAATGTGTCAGAGATGACCACATCAAAAAGTCACCGTAAGACTCGCGGCTACATCAGACTGCCGTACGAAGAAATAATTTTATTTATAGTTGAGGAGCAGCCTCGCTAAGCTTTTTGCATTAAATATTTTTTATAGTTTGAAAAAAGTTTTTCTTTTGTTACATCTCTATATTCTAGTAATAAATATAATCTTACTAAAGTACATAGTTATGTACCTAGGATTAGTTATTAATAATCACCCGAAAACAAAGTTAAAGCGTAATCTTACTATAGACACAATTATGTTGTTGTATATTGTTTTTCAACGATAAAACAGGTTTTTAGAGAAAGAATATTTTGTAGTATATAATAACGAAAAAAAAGTTAAGGCATAGTCTTACTTTTGACACAAATATGTTATTGCAAACTGTATTTCTATTCAATATTGTTTTCTATTGTATATTGTTTTTCAATAACGTACAAAAGTTTACTTGGTGCTACTTTTTGATATCACTTCTCTTGTAAAACAGGTTTTTAAAGAAAGGATGTTTTTTTTGTAGTATATAATATTTTGTAAATTAGGTTTCATAGAAAAAGAACTTTTTGTAGTTTGTAAAAATATTTTAGAGAAAAAGATTTTTGTAGTAAAAAAAAATGTTTTGTGGTATATAATGTTGTAGTACAGGTTTTAAAGAAAAAGAATTGTTTGTAGTATTAAAATCAATTTTTAATTTATTAATTTAAATACAATACGTGTTGTGCGTGTACTTGGCGCCTGTTCTTACCTTTTTTTGAAAAGGTAAGTTTTTCGAGATATCACACATTTTGTATTTTGTAGTATTATTTAATTTTGTAAAACGTCTTATATATATAAAAAGACATTTTTGTAGTATTAAATCAATTTGTAATTTTTATTAATTTTTACTTTTTTACTTCATATATACTACGATAAGGTCACTGACCTCGGTCACGTGACTGCAATAAGGTCAATAACCTTGATCACGTCACTACAATGACATATTACATGTACATAAAGTTTGTAGTTACGGTATGTAAAGAGTATTCGAGAATCTAAAAAATATTTTCAGATCCTTCTCAATAATGAGATATTGCGTGTGCGATACATACTACTGATTAGATATTCAATAAATGGTAATTTTAATTTTTTTGAAAGTAATCTATTAAAAAGCTGTGAATGATGGAACATCTAGCATCTATATTATATCGAGAAAGTTTAGTTAGACTTTTAGTTAGATTTTATTTAAAAAATTCTTTGCGCGATTATTTTATTATTCGACGCTATGCCTTTACGTTCTCTACTTATCAAATCAGACACGAGCGATCTGTCGTGCAAACTAAATCCGATTCGATTTGATAGACACGATCGCGATATTTCATTAGTGTGTCATTTGTTATAGCAGATAATGTTGTGTTGCAATTTTGCGACACGCAGCGAGAACCGATTCCGTACTTTCTCTCTTTCTCTCTCTTTCTCTTTTTCTACGCACAATTCTCTAACTTTTTTCAATTAACTCCAACTATTGACCATCGCGCGCAACTTCTCTTATAAAATTTGTCTTTTATACGCGCGCACATTCACGCGCAATTTTCACGAGAGTTGTACGTTCCGATCGTCGCAAAATAACGCGCCACTTTTTATCGTCTCGCTCTCCGAAATAATGTCACCGCATAATCATAAAGTTTTATTAACGCCATAGATGACGTTCGCATCCTTGACGCACTTCGAAAACGCGAATATTCCGTTCATAACTCTTCGTGTTAAAATCGAGTAAACAGTCGCGAATATCGATTTTATGGCAGCGGCCTTTGTGCGGATTGATCGCATCGCGTTGCGCTAGTTACGTACCTGCGACTCGTTCAAGAATGAAATATCTAAAATTCGCACGTTCTAAATTTTTGCAAAATATGTATCGAATAAAAAGATCTGATGATAGACACAAGGTCTTTAAACAGCAGGGAGATATCTATGTAGTATGTTACACAAAATTGAGTTTCTTCAATTTGAATGAACACAATCCAATGTATATGAGATCGGGAAGATATCGGGAGAGCTAATGCTTTCACGAAGATTCACGATATCGCATTTCGGCTCTTTGTTGGCAGAGTTTATTGTACGTTCAATGAGAAAGAATATTTGGACGTGCGTTGAATGGGAGAACCTTTAAAACTGGCTCACAACAAATGCAAATATGTGCGAAAACTCAACTTTATTTCGGGACGAGATTCACAGGCGTTGGGCTTTTACGAGATCCCGAGTCTCGCGCAAAAATCAAACAACGAATAAATTAAATTAACCATTCAATAAATTCAAAGCCAAATTGTGCGGACGATCGTAAAATGTGTTGATAAAAAGTTTATCGTAAAAGTTTAAAACTTTATTCTTTGTAATTGTGACGTAAAAAATGCGGTAAACTGAACTTTCGAGAAAAAAAAAACTATTATTATAATCAAACAATTGTTTCATTAAATCAGTACAAAAATTTCGAAGAAAAATTTCGTTTCTATGGCTCGTAAATGTCTTTGTATCTAGCGTGCGTCTACGATTTTATGTGATGTTCTATAGAGTCTCTTCAAACGAAATAACTTTTTGAGAATATCACGTCTCCCTTATGTCGAGTCATCGATTTAGCAGGTAACAATTTTCGGAAACGTTACTCTCAGCGAGCGCTGTAGTACGAGCGCGAGAGATAGCGGCGGGAGATGAGTCACGCCGCTTAGTTAAATTTCAACATTCGAAAATTACAATCTCTTGGAGTCCACATACACACAACGTTACGATATCCAGATTGCTCGTAAACCATTGCGAAGGAAGGTGTGTCAGAAAGAACGCGCCGGAACGCTCTCTATTTTTTAAGTCGATATCTATCCGGAACCCGCTTCCTGACGGCAGTTCCGATAAATCGCGACCACGAACGATTTGTTGCGACGTGGAAACGGCTCATAGGTCATATCATATTTTTTCCGTCTCTTTTTCTCCTTCGAGCGAGAAAAATCAAGATAAATGTTACGTTTGTTTGTTAAACGAACACGAGTAACTTTTGCTGATATATATATATAACTTATTACGGTTAATTGCTTTTATATCTCACTTGAAAACGTATTTAACGGTTTACTTTAATGTTGTAATTTTGTCTGATTTTTCTCTATTGATTGTTTCTCTCGCAGGGAAAGAAAAATTCGAAGACGCCGCAGAGAGCGTAAGAAAACGAAAATAACCAACCAACGACTAATGGAATTCATGAGAAAATTCATGGAGAGAAAGCGTTTCTCGGTTGTAGCTGAGATCGAAAAATGTTATTCATCGACTTTAATGAAAGAAAAAATATTTTAGCTTTCAATTTATTAATAAAACAAATATTTTTGTACTAACATAACAAAAGATATTTCTCTAGCAAACTTGTATAAGATTCCATTGCGAAAGTATCATTGTTCGATATTTTATCAAGTAAACTACTTGTCGCGTAAACAATTTACACGCTTGGTGCTTTCTTCTTCTCCCCCTCGGCAGCGTGTAATGTTTTTACTTCTTGTACATACGGAAAAAAGTTTAGCCAGAATAGCAAGAAGGTTAGTTATTACATGGCCAAGAATAGTTTGAGTCTGAATTTTTTGTCCTTCACTAACAAAACATTTTGTTGGTGAAGGTCAGGCGCTTATCAAATTTTTCTTGCTGGTCATGTAGCAGCAAACCTTTTTTCCTCGCGCAAACAACTATACGTATTGGAAACGGATACGCAGTTCTTTGTCTGCGATATCTAGTCTATCGGCGAATGTGTGGCGAATAAACGTTTACTTTTCGCTTCATATCCATGTGCTTAGTATTCATGGTCCATATATAATATATATATAATATATGCAGATTCGATATTAGTGATGCATACGTCTCGAACGCGGAAAAGTGCCGATCTATCTATTCCTTTAAATTCAATGTGAAACTTCGAGATGATGATTCAATTGATAATATCTTTCAATTGTGTAAAAAGTTCATCACGCGAGTGTTTTTTCTCCGCTAAATAGCGGGAAAAATGCAAAAGCGAATATCAGTTTATAAAAGAAATATACGGTTGATCGAATTTTTATTTGCATTTGCTCTTCTCGCTTTTCTCTACGCCACTAAATCACTTTCCAAATGTCGCAATCAATCAAGTGTCTAATTACTGGTAAAATTTAGTTTTATTTTATTTCGATCGAAATTAGAGCCTAGTGTGATCTCGTCTTTATTTTAATATTGTTAAATAAAAATAAATAAATAAAAGTGAGACGAGGATGTAAGATTTCCTCTTTTATTATTGTTTTCGGTTTGCAATAACTATTAGATCCATAATTTTAAATAACGTTAACGAGGGATTTTTAAGGCTGTGTCCAGCCTCGCGCAACTATTCCTTCGCGACTTCTTGCGATCTTATATAACGCTCCCCATATTTATTATCTCGGGGGGGACGGTTCGCGCGAATGTTTCGCCGCAGCACCCATGTTTCATGCGATATGAATAATAATCTATGAGATGACTACATCGCTCGCATGCCTCACACGAGCGTGAGCTAACGCAGTTAACACAGTTTCAACCGGACAATGTTGTGCTAACACACATATTGTAGTTTTCAACGTCACGTTCGATTTTACATTGTGTGTCTGCGCGAATTGACGTTATTTGAAAAGAAAACATATCGGTTTCAAAATCTCCATACGCGCACTAATATTCACGAATTGTCTCACGTCACACTTACTCGATATTCGAACAGCTGAAGAAAAAATGATTCGAAGTGCTAATCGCGAAAACAAAACGTGTCCAATTGCAAATTCCACGACGAACCGACGGCGAAAAAGCTCGCGTGATGTTGGCTCCCGCTCGTTAGGCGAGGAGCGAGGCAAAAGTTACGCAAATATGTGCGGACAACGTGGGATGGGGATGGGATGTAATTACAAGCGAGGGCGCGGTTGCCTCCGCGCGGGCTTCAGCCCTTTTGCAGCCGTAGGGCCAATCCTGCGAGCCGAACGTTCCGCTCGTAAAAAAAAGCGCCGCGAGTGTCTCAATTATCGCGCCATTTACGCGGAAATAAAAATTCCCTCCCGCGGGACAATTTATCGCGCAATAAATAATATTATTGCGCGTACCGTTGCAGAAACGTTCGGTTCGGCATGTTTTATTCAACGGCCACTCACTAGTAGTCGGCAAAAGATCGAGGAAGCATCGCGAATGTCGAAATCTTGGAGATAGAAAATTTTTCGACGATGCGCACTTCGTCGGATTATTATATCATCATACATCTTTTCATATTTCGTATTTATTGCATGAGGATGTTTTATGCCGAGATCGAATCGAAATATTTCCCGCGCGCGCGCGATTTATGGAATACAAGATTATTGACGCAATAATTTCACCGAGGGGCGTTTTGGTTTTTCTAAATCTATGCACTCTTTACATTTTAATGATCACGTATGTATTATTCATTCACTCTCGTCATCTTTTATTAATATCTGAAAAAAGAACAAACGGCATGTAAATAATAATTTTCGCATAGCTCTGCTTTCCCATCTTAAAACTCGGTTAGTTTAAACATGCGAGCGTATAAATTTCAACGCAAAAGATTACAAATATGTTACACAAACTTTGAATATCTTACGCGCAAAGAGAATATTGTACAAATTTTAACGTCTTCTTTTAAAATGTTAAATTCTCGCGTGACAAAAATACTAGAAATTATTTCATAAAAAAATTATTTCTCGTAATTATTTCCATCGAAAAGTTTTTTATTTCAAAGTTTTTTATTTTTTCAAATCTCAATATTCACGAGTTTCCTCCAAATTGCCGATAACACACACGCACGCACGCACGCACACACACACACACACACACACACACACACACCGCTTCACATTTTTCCGTAACTTTTGGAATGACGCCGCGATGCGAGATGTACACACAGTCCGCATCGAGTATACCGTCCTACTTTAAAATGCAATATGCACAACGATAGTACCTCTCTTGTTGGGGTCGAGTGGACACTCGTTTCTTCCGTTTCGTTTTATTACTCACAGATACATATCGATAATATCAAATTGTTCAATATATATATACATATATATATATATATATATATATATATCAACGTGTGTGAATTAGCAGATTAGCTCGTAAAAATTACATTAAATTCAAAGATAAAAAACGCAGACATGCCGTTAGAAAAACAATCTCGGTTTTGATTCAAGTAAAAAAGAGGAGCTTAAAACAGAAGAAAGCAATTTAAAACGATGAATAATAATTTCGAATGCAGCGTGTAACACAGCGCTCAGCTTAATTAAAATTATCGTGTGTCGATATCAACGAAACTTCATACTGTACGCGATGAGGAAAGGAAAAAAAGAAGAACGACACGCAATATTTCGATACTGATTGCAATTTGTATCGACACAGGTTGCAAAACCGCGATGTTTAAACGCGTGCTCGCTCGACCCTCTCGGTGTATCTCTCGTTCTCGGCAACATGCTGCGCCGGCTACGATATATTTATATACCTAGACCATTGTGTATTCGTATAATAATCAAAATTTGAAACAAGACGCAGCTGATGAACTTACTTGTTGTAGAGTACTATGTCGGGCCGCCATATGTGATCGGATGGCACGTGCAGCATTTGAACTCCTCCGTACTCCTTCGGCTCCCATCGCAGTTTGTAGTCGTACCATGACTTGAAACAGCCAATATAACAAATAAACATATTATTAACATGCTTCCATCGAATTGCCAGAACGTAACAATAACGTAACAAATATACGTTATAAAATTATAATAAATAAACAAATAGAATGTGATCAATTGATTCACAATAATATATTTACGTAATAATTATTTGCTATTATCTCATTATTACAATTGTATTTTATCATTTCAGATTCTTTAATCGCAGAATGTTGTCAAAACAAATTTACAAATATTAATCCTTCGCGAACAGACATAGATCAGACCCAGACTCGAAAATTGCGCATCGGCGTCTCTAGTATAAATTAGTTTTCTTTAAACGCTTATATCTTCGAAACTACTAGAGATGTTTTCAATTTGTCTTTTTTTTTTATCGACGCAGAATCGTTCAAACTTTTGATTAAAAAACACAAAAATGAAAAAATATTGATTTTTCGCAGAGATATTCGATTTTAAAGTCGCGCGGATCTCACAGACTGTCTAACTCGTCATTTTGAGGTCATTTTTGAGGTCTGTCCGCGAAAAGTTAAAGATAATTACGTTAAACTGCAATTATGATGTCATTCCGATATAATTTCTATTTCTCGTTCTATTTGTTCTTTGTATATTCCGGACCGAGTGTTGCCCCGAAATTCACACGTAATTTCTTATGATAATGATTTCTACTGCTTTGTGAAGTAAAAGCTGACATTCTCCCTGATGGTTAGCGTCGCAGGCTAAAAACCCGAGAGACGGTGCAGCGCACTTTTCCCCGCAAATATTTCCCGCCGGCGTTTTCCTATGAAAAACCTTCTTTGTATGTGATTCGAGTGAGAATTTATTCTGTGCAACCGGTGAATATCCGAGAACAAGCTGCTCTTGCCATCTCGTGTTTTCCACGTTTTTCTTTCAATGCACGAAGATTTCATAAGGAGTTTCTCCAAAGTCCCGAAGCAATAATTTTCCTTTGTGACAAATTTTATTTTCATGTAATTTCTTTGTACACTTTTTGCATTTGGATATTCACGTAAAATCTCGGAATTAATTTCTCCGCGTGACTCTTGTGTCAAATCAAATTTTTGTCGGCAATTTAAAATAGTTTCCACTCTTCGTAGAAAGAAATCGTACGTAAGACTCGGAAAACGAGTCACGTAATTTTCGTTTCTTACCACACAAGTGTACGTGCGCAGTTAACGGACACACGACCAAAACAGATTTGCGAAATTATCCCGCGATGGCGTCAGTAAAAATTCGACGGTTCTTTCGTTCTTCTAAACGATCTCACTCACGAGAAGTTGATTGCACATTGTCGCGCAAGTCCTCATCGCATGATAAGTAATGTAAATACGTGACTCTGCCACAATTCTAATAGGAATATTAAATCTCTCAGAAATTTGACGAAATATTATCGCAGCTATTTATGTGTCTGTTACTCATGACGTATCGAGATGTACGCGTATGACAGTCACCCTAATTACGCAAAACATTTATCTAGGTTACCTAAACACTCGACGACGCGCATACGGCTTCGGTTTATATTATGCATAGGTGTATGTCTACGGCTTCGCAGATTCGCTCTTATGTACCAATGACGATGTAATCTATAGTTCAAGTATTATAGCTGGGTAATTAGATGCTCACACTCGGATCAATTATTTCGGCGGATCAAATATTCCGCCTTGACTAAGTCGGTTATAAGTTTTAACGCGTGGAAATTAAGTTGATTAAGATATCTGAGATAAAAAAATCTTTTAGACATTTTAGCCGATATTTATAATCGAATCTTGTGTTTAACCCTTTAACGATGTTTGAGGAATACTCGTCATGTGAAAAAATAAAATACCTTTTGCTGTAAAAATTGAAATTTTTTACAAAAAATAAAAGATGTATTTCTTTTATCAAAAAAAAAAAAAAAAGAAATCAAATGGGCAATAACTATTTGCATTTTCATGAAAATACTGTTGTGTTTGACGTAAATGAGTTAACATTGCACGAAATTGAAGTCATTTACTGTGAAAATTGTCGCGTTTTCAGTCTAATTATTTCTTCGCTTGTGAATCTGAATCACGAACAACGTGTTTGTTAGTGTAAAATGCCATTTTGGCGACCAAACTACATTTGAACAATGCAAAACACATAATAGTGTTAATTAATAACATTTGTTATATTTATGAATTTTTGAATAATAAAATTATATTGGTTTTTTAAATAATCCATCTCGTAATATTTGCCATTTTGTTATAATTAATTCAAATTTCAAAACAATAGGTATATTTACTCTACGTTTGACGAGTATACTCGTCATTGCTTGATTTTAATTAAGCAAGCAGATATACACTTGCAAAACGAAATTTCAAAGGATTAAAATCGTCTTAAATTTATCTTCAAATAAATTCTGCAACGACTATAAAACGACTCGTACCTTCTGAAGATAAACTCAAGACGATCTTAAATATAAAAACGGATGGGTCTCAGATGCGCACAAAATAAATAGGATACAGCAGGATATCTCAATCAGACACAGACTCAATCGGACACGAGTTGAAACAGACACACGACGACACTCTCAATCGGACACACTAGTATTAAAACAAGACTATTTTTATGCTCTTTTTGTTCGTGTTTTTGTAAGTGTGTAGGCAGGGCGAACTACGCCCTGCAAGGAGGGTTACAATTCGTGTCCGTTTCAACTTGTGTCCGAGAGTGTCGTATGTCCGATTTATTAATACTGTGTCCGATTGATTTTGTGCGCATCTGGGACTCACCCTAAAAACCTATCTATAAATATCATTTGTTACAAAAAAAAAAAAAAGAAAATTGATGCGCGTTTCATTTGTCTAGTTGTATTGTATTCGAACAATAGCGTCCTAATAAAGGCCCCCTCGTACATCATATTTATGTCTATCGTGTTTTACGCCATGCGTCCAACCCCTGCCAAACATTTAGCGCGCGCTCCAGTTTGACATTCGCGCAGTATTATAAATTATTTCAACCTCCGCGTGTTAATACCCACACACACACACACACACATGTATATATGGCAATATATATATATACATATATATACATATACATATATATATATATACATATANTGATTGGCCTGATTTACTCAATAATTACTCCTTTATTATAAATAATAGAAAAAAATGGTTCAGGACTTTTCGACTCAGTTTTATTTCTTCTACCTGCCTACGAGAGATTGTACGGCAATTCTGGGACACCCTGTATATTGCCATTAATATATTTAAAGCACCGGTACGCCTCGTTATACGGTTTGTGCATTTAGAGAGATCGTATAGATTGTGAAGTACGGTGATTTATGGGCCCCAACATATCCGGCCTCGCTAAGTAAATATACATATTTCACACGCATCGTGTGTTACATCTAGTATAAGCATTATACGATCGTTGAGCGACGGTTTTATCCACGTTTTCGTGCTGTTACATATAACATCTTTGAGCAAACTGTTTTCGATCACACAAAAAGAGTAATTACATCTCAGTTCGAAAAAATATCAGCGATTATTAAATCGCTGAAGTTATTCGCTTTGCGAGCAAAGAGGGTCATCAACCCCATTGAGTCTACAATTTTCTCTCGCTCATTCGTCCTTTCGTTTCACGGGACATTTCAACTCGCTCGATTGCTCACGGACATGATTGCACCTACGCACACACACACACACACACACCCACGTCCGCGCGTAAGCACGCGCAGATATTTTCCACTTACAAGGAGCAAACGGAAGGAGGAGGAAACATACGTGCCTCCCATATGCTGGAAAATATTGAAGCAGAAAATTGTGCATTGCGCGGGATTTCACAGAATCGCTGAAGAGAGCGACGAGTAGGTCTTCGAGGGGACAGTCTGAAGGCCGAGAAGACAAGGGAGAGAACAGCGGAAGGATAAGTCCGATGCTTCATAGTCTCCCTTCGAGCGAAACGTTATCTGTTTCTCGATAAGAAAGGCGAGAGATCGATTTTGAAATCCTCGAGCGAATACGACGAATATTGCAATGCGTGTCTCTATAAAACATGTTTCCGATATTTTCTCGAAAATTGATTATTTTATCAAATTCTGCGGCACGCGTAAAAATTGCGTAATCAATCAATTAATAAAAATGTGTTGTGCCACACGTATATATTTCGCCTATAATTATTTATATTAATAAATGTAAAATACTCTCTAACATCGTAAATTAATAATCCGGAACTTTAAAAAATTACATATATATGTTTTTATTGCAACATGCTTATTTGAAAGAGTAATTGAGTAATTTTTGTTGGAGAAAAACGCGCGATAGCTCGTTGACATCACGTCGTGTACCAACGCTTAAATCAAATCTTTGCACATTTTTCACCATTTATGTCACTGCTGTCCCAAAAATTAGCTAACCAACCAACACACCTTGAAAAAGTAATGCAAAAAAACCGAAAGCCCTACTTTTTCACCAGCCGCGTTTATGTGCAAATATCAGTGTTTTTTCGCACAAAAAATAAACAAAATCCGCACTGCTGCTGCATCGGACGCGTGTGAAGCGCTAAATGCGCTTCTCCAAAATTCTAAATAGAATGATTCTTCATTGTCACGCAACCGAGAAATGCGCGCGCGAAAACTTCACAATAAAACACGCTGTATCATAAAATGCAGTTATTATAATCTAAGTACGCATTTCTCACGTGCAATTTTTTTAAGATTAATTTTTTTGCGTCGATAAGGATAGCAAAAAGTTTTACATTTTGTATTTACTTAATTAAAAGGTTTTTAAATTAAGTAAATCTTGCTTCATTGAAATTTTATATTCTTTATATGTGTAGTATGTACACAGTAAACAAAACTGTTAATTTTAATTTTAGTCGACCTCCACTTTTACATCTTCCAGAAGGTCTATTCCAAATTTTAAGTTAAATTAATTTATTTATCATGCGTTTACTTATTGACAAACTAGTAATGTTAACTAATTGACACAATACTTTACATTTACATTTGTTATTTTGACTTTAAATGTGATGTAAAATGACATATAAAATAATTAAAAACTACACGAAAGAGTAGTTACAATAACTTGTACAAAATGTACTTCAAAATGACATTTGCTTTTTGTGTTAAATTAACATATGTTATGTAAAATTAATGTATAATTATTTTAACTTTAATTTGAGTAGATTTTATCATTAATTTCAGCTTATGTCGTGAAAATTATTTTGTGTTGTCAGAGTTCATGATTATTTTAAGATTTACTTCGACTTTTTTTGTTGAATCGACTTTGAGACATGAAAATTAATTGAAATAATTGTGTTAAAAGCACTCAAAAAATAATATTTTTAAATGACGTACACAAAATGTTATATTATACAGTTGACATAAATCTAACACGTGAAAAAAATTAACAAATAAAAATGTTACAAAAATAAAAACATCAGTTGCTATATGTTAATGCGTTTAAAGTGGACGGCGCGTATATCCATACAGATACTGTTTCCATACAGATACTAAAAATGTATACATTTTTATTTATTCAATTAAAAGTGTTTTAAATTCAGCGAACAATCTTGCTTCGTTGAAATTTAATATTCTTTATGTGTATGTGTGTGTGTGTGTGTGTGTGTGTGTGGTACATATTAATGCGTTTAAAGTGGACGACGGGAATACTTGAGAGAAGTTGGTGTTGAACGTTGAATTTAATCGATATATTATTTTGGTTTCCCGGTGGAGCATGATAGGATCACTTAGAGGAGGAGCTGTGGAGAATCTCTCCTCTCGCGAGAGATGAAACTTCGTGAAAATTCGATTGCCCCGCGGCCGTTAATTAGCGGCCAATTATCGCGGTGAGTATCTGCAGATGGTGTGAGTTCCGTCGGGAATTTCTTCCAGACAGAATTCAATCAGGATAGTGAAAACTCTAAGAGAAATTTCAAGGTTTTTTAAGAGACTGTTTGCGAATCGATAGGGATTTCGGCGATAGTAAAATGGATTCATTTAGTGATTAAGCTAGTCAATGTCAATCTCAACCGATCAGATTAAAAAAAAGCTGCTGAATTGCACAGAAGCATATCAATTTCAGTGAAGCTAAAGATAAAGTAGAGCGAGTTGAGTTTAAGATAAATGAAAGCTTACTGAGTGCGTAGTTCTCGAGATCCTAAAACCAGATCGGCAATAACGGGAGAGAGAGGGGAACCCATCGGTGTCCCAAACGTTTGTTTGTAAAACTTATCGTCGAAAACAAAAAAAGTTGAATTTAAAACCAAGCGAACACCCGCGATGAATTCATCGCGAGGCAAAGTAGTATCTCTCTCCAGAAATTGACATCTGTCAAGAAAACTATCGACCGCCAACTCTCCAAAAGGACATTAGTAAACAAAGAAATCGCATCTAAAGAAATTAATTCGAAATAATCTTCTATATATATATATATAAATGTCCGAAATTTTTTTCACCAAAGAAAAACTGTTAGGAACATGACTTCCGGCAGAAGGTAAGTTCCTATAAATAATTTTGTGTAAAAAAGTTGCTAAATTATGGAGAGGCGTGCCGACGAGACAATAATTCTAAGAGGATAACCATCCTTATGCATCTTGGGCAAACCATATGCTCTCGGTAAAATCGCCTTGGAACTATTAAGATAATTATATGACGTTGTTGAAATATAATCTCGGTCTCTCTATCTCTTTAACAAAACATGCGAACTGTCTAAAAGTTTATTGATCGGATTGCACTTTAGTTCAATGTAAGTATTGTTATCAGACAGAAGTGCAAACATTTTTTCAACATAATCATTCCTGTCTAACGCAACCACCATATTTCCTTTGTCGGTCTTAGTGAACAAAACATCTTTGTTGTTAGTTAAGAACGTTTTTGTGGCTGAGAGAGCAGACAAAATATCAGAGTCAAAACTAGAGCGTTTTTCTTTTTTCTTTGAAACATTAGATAGCATAGAAACAAACTGATTTCTGAACTCCATCTTCATAGAGAAAGGGTAACCGCGTAAATTGTTTTCCAAATATTTAATAAAGTTGATAATCACCGAGTCATTCCATTGTGGAGGCAAACTAAAGCCCTCACCTAATTGTAATAAACTAATGACCTGAGTCGGGATATCAACAGAAGAAAGATTGATAAACCAACCATCCCGTAAAGATAGAAAGTCTGGGTTGATATTAATAAAATTCCTCGGAGAGATATTAACTTCCACGACACTCTCCAGCGGAAGATGGAGGTGAGTTGAACGTAAAGTTTAAATTTAAAATTCTTAGCTATGTTACTATCAAACTTGTTCTTAGTACGCGAAGACATTCTTTCTTGTCTATGAGAATGATTTGGAACCTTACAAAAATACTTAATGTTTTTGATATCCGTTGTATCACGTGAAATCATTAAATGTTTCCTCCGCAGCCACAGAAATTTCTTACTCAATCTACTGAGTTCATTCGCAAAGAATCTATGTAGAGAAATCGATTGAGTAGAGAAAAACCGATTACAAATATATACAAGTAATGACTTACATATGTTCTTATATTTTTTTGTATTTCATTTCTAAAGATGATCCCACCCGGGGATCGAAACGTAAAAGTTTTTGAATAAAAATAATTTACAAAAAATTTGACACGCCGTCAACTGTGTTTAGACTCACATTGGCCAATCTATTTTCCTCAAGTTTTTATATTTTTTCATTAACTGTTATATATTATTATATACCAATATATATTGATAACACATTCCGTTGATATCGAGATAGATATATATTATTCCAAAAAGAAACTCGCATTAATATACAAATATGCATGCATATGAGCACATAAATGTGCTTTTGAAGTAAATTACACATGTACACAAATAAAAAACCAAAAATTATATACTTTATTTGATGACGCCAAATGGCATCATACCGGTGGTTTAAAGGTTAACTGTTTCTGTCTGTAGAGATTGTCTTTTTTAATAACTTAGTTTATTACGTTGTCAACAATTTAACCTCAATATATTTTGTTTAATTTTTATTATAAAACTTTGAGTACTTAGTTTTATTTTCTTGTTAAGTATAAAGTATTTTACGTATAAGTATTACGTATTTTATAATTAAGAGATAAAATTAAGAGATAATTATATTATTTTTTTACAATAATATATGCAATATTTAAAAGTTCTATGAATGCTTACTTTTTCAGAGAAATATACTATTTTTTATAACAGTTCATTAGTTTATCATAATTGTGAGAAGATTTATACTAGTTTGAATAAATGAATCGCTCAACTAGCTCCGCTTTATCTTAGTATTGTCAAGAGAGAGAGAGAGAGAGTTTAGTCAAACTCAATGTGCGCTTGGAAAATATGTTTGACAAATTTATATTGTCACAAGAAGGTTTAATAAATGATTAAATATAAAATTCGTAATAACAAAACAATTCTCAGAAAAAGTTGTCACATAAATTCAACTGGCACGCGATTATGCAATCAGCAAAAATATCGTTCGAGTTTGAAAACGAACAAATGTTTTCTGCGCGAGTTGCATTTTTGTGTTTGCGGTGGCGAACGTAAATGAAGTTTAGATTTATGTGTTGTGCTTCGCCGAGAGAGCAGTGTGGTGGGAAGAGAATGATAGAAAGTAGGAACACAAAAAAACAAAAACCGTTGGGGTTGTTTTCGGAAGCGAAGTCGATCCTTTTCGTATGCGATGCAGCCTTCTATTCTCCTCTCGCCTCGACTGGATGGAGGATGGGAAAGTGCATTCGCCTCAATAGTTGCGATCTGACAAAACCAATTCCTTGTTTCGTGAAAAGAAGAAGCTCCGTCTGGGATTTTGAGCAACGACGCGTCGCGACGACGCGGTAATTAACGTCCGCGTGACTCGACGAGCCGAATTGAATCGATGATCTCGAGTGAAGAAACATGGCGCGCAAATCAGCGAGTCTCTTTCTAAAAAAAACAGTTAAAAAGCGAACCTAATAAACTCACGACGCGGCGATTAAGTGAGAAACGAGTCTAGCGGAATGAGCTAATTGACGTGTTGTTAATAATTCGCGATGTTTTTGCAGAGAGCGCGAGAGGGATCGTTAAGCCAGAAATAAAAGTCCATTCTATTCTCGAGGAAGTCGAACAATCTTGTCGGAAGAGCGTTTCCGGAAACTCTTCCAACTCTCTCGAACTAGCGACTCAGGAGACGCTCAGGAAAAGAGTTGTATATCTATGCATCCCCGAGGAACCTATATAACTATACAAAGTTTAAACACCAAGTAGTATTTCGCGCGGTCAACCAGTGAACCAGTTTTCCCTCGCGGTTGCGTTTTTCTTTGTAATATTTAACACTTCCAAACCGACTCCGGTGCGCTTAAACGTCGATGCTTTACATGAAAACCGGAAGCCAAACGTTGTAAAAGTCGCAGGCGATAACCATTTTAACTTACGACGACCTAACTTAACTCTAATCCTAACCTAACGCGCTGATACGACGATCGAATTCGGACGTGTCTTGCTTTCACCGAGAAAACGTAGCTTCGACATTTTCTTCCTCCTTCGGAGTGTTTCCGAAACTCGGCGTCGTGTACCGAGAACCGCAAACTCTTTCGCGCGATATGGCGCATTGTTTTGTTGTTGCCGAGAAACTGCGCCTTGACACATCGTAACCGCGGCGGTGATTTGATATTTCTCCCGGGAAAAAAAATATACGTGTGTTTCGTCTTTGAAAAACAACATGCGCATGAAGTGTTACACGTGCGATATATGTGAGAAAGAGAACACAAAATCTGCGCGTCAAGATTTGCAAGGCACACACACGTGTTCGACGTCATAGAAAAATTTACTCGGCGCGCCACCAAAACTTGTAACTGTCTGAAAAATCTGATTTATCGCAGAACGGACGATATATATGGCGCGCGCCGTGTGTGTATTTCCGGCAAACGTGAGTTTCCTGCGGTAACGCGAAGAGAAAGAGAGAGTCGAATTGCAAACCCTCGTACATGGGAGAGCCCGGTTTATTTAGATAACGACGTCGGAGTGGAGAACGAAAAGGATGGAAGGTTATCAGTCAGTCGGAACGTAACACACGTTGTCGGCTATGCTAACTTTGTTACTCGATATCGACACGGAGAATCGAAAGTTAGACTGACGGAAGAGCAGAGAGGAGGTGCAAAAATGACGAGAAAAGCGAAGCAACACCACGCGCAGCGACGAAAAGATAAGAGAACGAAAGAGAGAGAGAGAGAGAGAGAGAGACGTAACGAGAATAGCCAGAAGGTGACGCGAATCGCAAATAAAGAAAGAAGAGAAATTGAAAGATAGAACAAAGAAATGTGCAAAAAAGACGAGAACTATTAGAAAGCGGAACAATGAAGAAGCATAAAGACAATATGCCAGAAGAAGCGAAGTAAAGAAAACTCTGTATTTACATAAAACGCGAACAAGAAATGTAAAGACGGAGACATTATTTTAGACGATATAAAATACAGACGAAAGGCTTGTAATTATGAATGAAATAAAAAGCGACGAATTTATGTGGCCATAAAAAATTAGAATGAAAATAAGAAAAATAAAAATAAGAAAATGACAAATAATGAGCAAAAAACGTGAAATTCGAAAATTATTAAATCAAAAAGACGCAACGACGAAGAGAATTCGAACGAGAAAGATATGAGATAACGAAACACAGCGATGCGAAGAATATAGAGACGAAATTCGTAATGACGTTTGTAAGAAAGTAATACGCGAACATTGAGATAAAAAAAAGATAGTCGAATATATTGGGGCGAAAGTGCAAGCGAGATGTTTGCTGATACTAGAAGGTCGACGACGTTGTGCCGCTCTGCTATCAATTTATTTTCGACGTATTGACTACTACCCTCCTGAGCCGCTCAAAAGAACACGGCTCTCTTTCCCTGTTACGGATAAGCCCTCACCATCCAAAATCTCACTCGCGATATCAGTTTCACCACCTGTCGACGGCAAGCCGCGTAAGAAGAAAAGACTTGAATCTCATTTTCTTTTCATGAAACGCAAATTCATGAATTATCGACGAAAACATCGATAAAATAACAGTCTCGAGTGAAATGAATTCTTATCGAAACGCAAATATATGATACTGCATTTTTAATTAATGATTACGTTTTAAAATTAGATAGAAGGTAAACAAAGATATCTCATATACGTGATGCAAGTGATAAAACATCCTATATAAATTTAGAAATTGAAATTTCATTTCAAATTCACGTGTAAAATTTACACGTAAAGTATAATATAAACATATATATATATATATATATATCATATATTTATTACGCAACAAACACCCAGCATAAGACTCCTATGACCGTTTAAAATTTCACAATTTTGACTTCTCTTTTATGTACGGGCTAATAGGGTTCACCAACTATATAGTGATGATTTCCCGATCTTGACTGATTGCCCAACTCAAATGCGTGTTTATCTCTACTCTAAGAGTTTAACAATAAGAGAAAAAGAAACATGCATCTTTCGTCTCTTGCTAGCAGTCGGTCGCTAACTGGAAGGAGAAAAAATAATTTCGGATTCTAGAAAAGATCGGTTCTATACGCTCAAAAATTAGAGGAGTTCTACTGTAATCCAATAAATCGTACAGCATTCATACGTCAGTTGAATCACATTTATGTGTGTCGTTCATCCTGTAATAATAATAATTATTCCTCTAATCCTATTACTTACACAATTAAACGAGCTTGCGAAGCAGCCGATGGCAACGTATTTTGCCGCGTAGTTTAATTCGTTTTCGTGCTCGAGCAAGAAGAAGTAATTTCGTATCCATCGATATATACAAAGACGATTTTGCAGCGAAATTAAACCGGCTTAAACTGTCCATACGTACAAAAAAATCCCTCTCTCTCTTTCTCATAGGTAGATATTTCGTTATTTCGAAATAAATCGTTCAAAGTACCACAGCCATGTCCCATTCCTTGTATTACATAAGAAACTTTGCGTTTCACATTGAAGAATTTTACGTAACATAAAAATATATATTGCGATACTTCTTCGTAACTATCTCGAAGCGGAGTCAGTGCTTACGTTACGTTATTTTTATTGTTATTTTTCTGAAGTATTATATAAGAATATTCTATAAAGAAATTGTATGCAGTGTGTGTGAACAACAAATAAAATTGATTACTTTAGTACAAAATATTGCAATATTTATTTCAGATACATGCACAATCAATCGTTTTTCTTTTATTTTTTTACATATCTTTTACTCACACACAGAAAAATATCATTCTCTATTGCTAAGAAAAACAATTACTCAGTTTATTTTTTTTAATTTTTTTTAAGCAGTTACCTTCGTTAATAAATGTTTTATTGATAATAATCTATACAATATATACTTATTACAAAGTTTTAAAAAGCTTGTTATTACGTACTCAAAAGAAGAAAGTATTTTCTCTTCAAGAATGTTATAAAACTTCGTCGAAAATCACGCAGATTGAGGTAATGTGAATATTTGATAATATATTAATGCAAGAAAATTTATTAGATTAGAGAAAAAATTCAATTTTTTTTAAATATATTTCTTTCAATACCATGCAATAGTTAGAAGAAGCAACATTTTAAAATAAAAACCTGTTTTTGGAGTAAATCCATTTCTTAATCTATTTCTTACACGACAATATTGTTATCTCAGAACAAATAATGTTAACTCAAAACAAAAAGAGATTTTTTTATGAAAAGAATGAAAATGAGATCTTTGTCACAATATATAATTTTCTTTCATCAACTCAATGCAATGAGTAAACTAAATTTTTCTTTTAAATTGAGAAATTCGTGATTAAACTTATTAGAATTTAGAATATTTTGAATAAATTGAATGCTTACGAAAAGTTTGTGATATATTTGTGGATATATGTATAAACTTCTTACATACAAGTGATATTTACTTGAATGTAGCATGCATTTTCCTGTATATATGCACGTTTTTTGTACAAATTATCCAACTATTCACAAGACGGAAAATAAAAAGTGACAAAAAGAGACGAGACATAGCGACGAGGATACGCGCCTATACTAACAGCAATTAAGAATGTTCGCGGGCCAGTTGATCTGTGAGGGTTAGAAGGATGGTTTCGACGTTGAAGGATGACGCGTCGCCCGTGTGAGACGCGCCCAGAATGCTTTGCCATGTACACGTGCAGACAGAAATGCAACTCGTGATGCAGCAGCAGGACACTGCATCCAGAACGGACCGTATGCTTGTATATGAATCGTCGTTTCACAACAAATGGCCTTCGACAGGCCGACATATATGTGTACTTCGCGATTTTATCGGATGTACTATGAAACATGACGCGACGTCAAAGTGACATTCTGCTCCGAGATATTCCGAGTGTGAATTCTGTTGAAGTAATTGAAGAAACATACGTGCACAACGTTATCGCGACACACAGCAACTCTTTCCTCTCCCAACCAAACGTAATTACTAAAAAAATTTATTGAAAAATGCAAAATATTGTAACAAAAATTAAAAAATAAATATTTTAGAAATAAATAGAATTTACATAAAAAAAAAACACACACATTGTTATCTCGCGGATTTGAGTAAAGTATAATAATATATATTATTAAGAGCAATAGGTAGAGAAAGTTGTAAATTAAAGGAGCTATCTCTAGCACTAATATTTTACTTGTTAGTAACATTTTCGAAACCATTAGCAACAATGTTTTGAGAGTTTTGCGCGTCGTTAAAGAAAACACGCCGTAATCGCTACGTTAATCGACGCCTTCATTATTCTTCAATTACGCTCGCACACACAACCCATTGTCGGGCTGTTTCCCTTGCCTTTTCCCTGCCTAGAATTCTACGCTAAAGGGCCATTACGTCACGCAGATGCGCCGTTAGATGTATAGACGGCGTAATATAAGTAATTTGCAGTTACCGCGATGTGCTTGAGCAGCAAAACACCGCTTGTTTCCCAAACGCGAACATCGGTTGAACCATTACTTAATTCTCTTTTTCTAATGCCCCTATAACAGCCCCGATTACATGCGGTGGCAAATTGGTTCTTGCATTTCTCTTTCTTTTTTTTTTTTGTTTTTTATTTCGCGTGCGACTCAAGGAAAGAAGTTTATTCTTAATCCGCGAATTTCTTCCATGACAAAACATTTATGTAACGTAAAACCAATATATTTATCAGATATAAATCTACAGTCTCCAGATATAAATTAACAATTAATTATAGTTTTCAAAGATTTTATTTTTATTTATTAATTAATTTGTTTTGTTTTGTTTTTTTTGACTATCGCGATCAAACAATAATCTCCACAATTACAAAGGAGAAGTGGCAAAACAAGATGCATATACATTGTGGCTAAAAATGAAATTAGACTGAAAAAATATCGATATATCGGTATGTAACTTCAAAGTCACATACGGAGCGATAGAGAGTTAAAATATACTTTACATTTAAAAGGATACTAAACTATCCTATTTTACCCACATTTAGTAGTTCCAATTTTTTGTAAAAACTATTAATCAGAATAAAAAATGTTTCTTTAGAATGAAAGAAACATGCTAAAAAATGGAAAGCTCTTAAGAATACAAGAAAAACGAAAAACAGCTTATGGACCGTTACTAAGTGAACTACATTTTCACTTTGTATACAAAATTGGTAGATGATTCCAAACGAAAGTTTATAGGTTTCCAGTCTATAGACATAAACGAATATTTTGAACGTTTCAAAAAAAGACTTCAAAGCTTGTAAGAAACAGCAAACCAGAATTTTTGGAACTAGAATTAGCTTAGTACAGTTTTAGCAGAACTTAGCCGGAAAGACACACATGTTTATAACATTGTCTTTATTATGTCATCTCTTTAACTATAGAAATATGAACTGCCAGTAGCTACCTTCATGTCGGAATTCAAGATGTGTCGCGCTATAGCGCTATAGATGACTGACGGTCAACGTAGAAACTAATAGAGAGAAGAGAGAGAAGAGAGAGAAGAGTTGTACACAAGTTCACTGTTTTCTCATTTTTGTGATATATTCCGCGTATTATTTATGATAGATTTTTATACAAAAGTAAAATAATAATATATTGTTGTGGAGAAAGTTGTGAATCCACCAATCAAGATATAAAACAAAACATGATGAAAATCACATTAATATATCATTTTATGAATAAATAATAATTAAAAAGTAAATTAACATCTAAAAATTTAAATAAATAATAGTAAGTAAGATTTTAGAAATTTATAATCACATACGAATTTTAAAAATTTTGACGCACATATTTTATAATTAAATATTTAAAAAAATCATATAAGTATGAGTTATTAAAATTAAACATATTAAAATATTTAAAGATAAAATTAAATTATATAGGTAAACTTCTTTCTCTGAAAGAGCACGATGATTTTATAAGGTATATTTGTACAAAAAAACCGTTTTTTAAGGGACAATAGAGCGTAAAATAAATAGAGTGTATAAATAAATAGAGATTAGAGAGCGCTACTTACTGGACAGCGTAGCAGATAAGCAGCTGTCAAATCCGAGTTTGACTTGTCGCTTCATCATCTTCTTAAATATTAATATACGCGTAATACGATGTGTGTATGAGTTATGTTACGATGTATTATTTACATTCGTGTTTTAACAATTAAATATTCAGAAATAAATCATTTGCCACTCACCTGTTCGACCCACAAATTCGTTGTCATGATCTGGTTCTTCAAGTTCTGTAACAAAAACAATTATTTCATTAAGAATAAGAAATATCCGTTTATTACATTTTCAAACATTTTGATTTCAAAACCACAATATTTTTTTTATTTCTTAACGCAATCAGTTTAAACGGACAATGATCGAGTTCTCGATAGTAGTTTCTGCTATTCGACAAGCATTTGGCAACGAATGCCTTCTACGAAGAACGTACGGCATTACTCGTTTCCTTTTTGCTCCTGTCACCGACAGCGCATTGTAATTTCCGGATTCAACACGCCGGCCCTCGACTAATTGGACCAGCCAGGGGCTCGGCGCGACGCATAGATGGAACTTACAGTAGTAATCCCAGTTATGGACTTCTGGTATGCGATTTTGGACTTTCCGCTATTTCGTGAATCTCTGACGTTCACCGTTCGAACTATACACATCACATGTGGAATCTCCGCACGAGCGTCGTTCTCTGTTTGCATGTGCGCGCAAATCTGATTTAAATGCGGACGGCAAGCACGTGACGTAGCAAATAATTTCTACTGTATTGACATAATTGCCATGATTTCCGTTATAGTAGTCAAACTGTTATTTCGTATCGTCAATTAGTAGTCAAACTGTAATTTCATATCGTTAATTAGTAGTCAAACTGTAATTTCATATCGTTAATTAGTAGTCAAACTATTTCATATCGCGCTAATGAAGTTTATACTAATGCAATCAGTTTAATGACACATATTGCCGCTGTGTATCATCATTCGATTCGCTATTGTCACAGCGTTAATGTGTATATATGTACTTTATTTGTCTGTACTGAACACATATTTCGTTTTTTACTTTTGAGATTAGTTTCCGCACTCGCGATGCGGAAATAATGCGTCAGCATTAACATTTTTGGCATATGAGTCGTGAATTTTGCGTTGCAATAATAAACACACACACCGTATACGCACGCTTGCGAGAACTTTCGCCGCAATGGTGCCGATGAGAACGCGTCTGACAAGGTAATCATCGCAACATAGTCAGTGTTGGTATTGAATAGATATTCACTGTAGGGTGAATTATTCTCCGCGATAGG
Source organism: Pseudomyrmex gracilis (assembly GCF_002006095.1). Classification (NCBI taxonomy): domain Eukaryota; kingdom Metazoa; phylum Arthropoda; class Insecta; order Hymenoptera; family Formicidae; genus Pseudomyrmex; species Pseudomyrmex gracilis. The sequence continues at coordinate 168,825 of NW_018020619.1, read as the reverse complement.
AACGTGAGGTGCTTTCACATGCAAATGCAATAATACTGATATACCTGCGGTTCGTGCATTTCGATGGAACGCGGATGTAAATGTAACGGCGACCGAATACACAAACGTCACAGACTAATATCGTCAAGAAACGCAAACATTGCATTGCGTACGAAAGTACACATGTGTATATGTTCCAACACTCTTTTATTTATATACCGCCCCAGAAACAATTCCTTCAAGTGATAAATAAATAAAAAATAAAATAGAACCTAACTCCGTTTTTCATTTTAACGTTTTGTAAACGTTAATACACGCTACACACGTTTATTTCACATCGCGCCGAATACATTGAATTTTCGCGAGATTACAGGATGTTCGGCGACGCGCATTACCGCGATTATAGGGAACCGCTAATTAATTCGGGTGCATCCGATACACGACGTGGTTCGATTTGCTTGAAATTAATGTCACGTCGATTATAACCGCGGGAAGCGGAAAACTCGCGTGTCAGTTTGTACGAATTTCCGCGCCGCCGACGCCGACTATGACATCATTCGTCGATACGAATCGTCGATCGATCTTGACGCGACGCGATGTTGACTTTATATTCTACGTGTAACGCGCGTCAGCAATGATAATGGTCATCTTACACCCGTGTGTAGCGGTACAATACTGACAACAGCACAAGAGTAATAACACTAATTTACATACATACATATTATACTACACGTCGAAATTATTTTAGTGACATCAATCATTAATAATGTAAATAATGTAAATAACAACTTTATTAATCAGTCAATAACAGTAGCATTATATAATTAATAAACGCAAAAACAAATAATGTGTGATAACATACTAATACAGATTGTTTATTATTGTCGCGGCATATCGATCGATCAAGATACGATGCAATGTTCGAAAAACAGGAAGAAATATATGACGACGTGCGAGTTGCAGGCAGGGTAGTTGAGTGTGATCAATTCAAATTACTCAACAAAATTGCTCAGCAAATTATTTTACATGTAATTAAACTTTGATTGCGGCGAAACAGACGCGCGCTACACGAGAGAGAGAGAGAGAGAGAGAGAGAGAGAGAGAGAGAGAGAGTGCATACGCGGCCATTAGTGCGAGTGCGCAATATGTTAATTGATTTCGGGCGAACGCGACAGCTTTCCAGTACACAGGTAGTCATTAATCCCGGGGTATGGTATCCAGATGTAGATTCGTAAATGGAAAATTCCTGTCGAGTTCCGCGCGTAGACGCGCGAGAGCCATCCGCCCACCGACCGTTCCTAATTAATTTCCGCGTGTTACATCGCACGCGCGTCGCATCGCGCTACTTGCTTCGGAAAGAGACACGATGGTGGAACCACGGTGGTTGCTGTGATAGCGATAAAGGTGCACTAATTATTGCGCAGTGTGTATATTCGATATAGGTTTCTCTCGACGGAAGACGCCGCCGTCGCGTCGTGAGCGCGTCTTGCGAGAGACGGAGAATGCGAGTGTACGTATATAATTGATAATATAATAAATTAATTATTCATTCTATCAGACAAATTAACGTTGTCACTCGCAATACGCTTTCCTTATATATTTGAATATTGTGATATTTATACAGATTTCGTATATATATTTAGTAAATTTTGCTTACTTTACGCGCACACGTACATTTATATATTGAACAAATCAATTTCTGTCGTTTGTTATAAAACTGACGTTGAATATTAAAAAGTAAGGTAGAACGAAGCGCAAAGTAACATCCAAAATCCAAGGTCAGCTGCTCCCCTTATCGGCATAATTACCTTATAATTTTTTTTACAAAGAAAAAGTTATTTGATGCTAAACACGATCGTGCAAATTTGCCAACTTATCCCATATCCAGAGTTGCTTGTCACACGTTCTCATCGCGTCGCGATACGATTTACTCTGGAAGATTAATCTTGATCTTCTCTCAATTCTTTTGCGAATCCACACTTAAGCGGAAATGTATTTTGCCTAAAGCTTGCAATCTTCTTTCGGAGCGATTGTGACGCTGCTGAACGTGTCGCAGCTAGAGGAAACGCGATTCCAAGGAAAAGTGAGATAGTAGGAAACGTTGTCAAGGCAAATCTAATTTGTATTGCTCTTCGGGAAGTGTAACATCGATTTAACGCGATTTAAACTCGATGTCAGATAAGATTTGCACCCGAGTTAGTCGTTTAAAAAAAAAAGAAAATAAAGAGCTCGAGAACGAAGAGAGTTTTAATATTAACTTTTAAACAGTAAATACATAGACCATTTTGTAGTAATGTAAAAAGTTCGTAAAAGTTTCATATTTTAATTAAGAAGTTTTCTGCGCTCACACACACAAAAGTAAATAAGTAAATTTACGCGGAAGAGTAAGAAATATGTTACATTATTTGCATGTACGTATGTGTTCAATGTGTGTGTTACGAAGTTAACAAAATGAGAGAAAAAACAACAGTAGCAATGTGTACGTGTCCGAGAAGCTCTCGAGAATAATTTCTTCATTTCTGATGTCGTAAATCAAGATGACCGATTAGGGGGAGGTGGGATTACAGTGACAAAAATAGATGTATGCTCGGGACGAGTAGTCGAGGGATGAATAATGCTCTGTTTTCCGATGTTGAATATTTAAGATTGTTGAATATTCACGAAACATGCGCGCGTGAATCGTTTCGACGTGACAACACACAAGTTTACGTAAACCACACAATCTTTTTCTCGCAAAGAGATATCCAGTGTGTTTTGAAAAAAAAAAGAAGTATAAAAGTATTAAGGAAATTGAGCCGGAAATTGTTCGTGATTCTGTTTAATATTACATGTGTAACTTTATTTTAAGAAATAACCTCGAGGTGGTGTGTTTCATGTGCTACGGAAATGAATGTACTTTGATCCGTAAAGAACCGACAATCTGCAGCCGACATGAATTTGACGTGAAGCTGTTTAAAAGCGCGCAGAGAGGTTACGATTTAAGTGTATTAAATTGCAATAATCATAAAAGTTATTTTGTCGAACGTAGAATACTTATCAGTATCGATCGACATTTTCGATCTAATTTTTTATTTTTTTCACGCGCAACGCAGGCAGTGAAAATAAGAACTGCGAGATCCTCTTTATTTGGAATTTCATTGTTTAGATAAAATGTTGTTTATTAAAATATAATAAGTTTAATTAAGTAAATATAATTAAATAATAATTATAATAATTATTTAATTATTAAGTAAATATAATATTTTTAATTAAATAAATAGGGAGGATAATAAGTTTAATTAAGTAAATATAGAAATTTATACACGTACTATTTTTTTTATCCTATTAAGTCTATGTTAAAGCGAGTAATCTTTTTGGGCATCTTCTCTTGTCAACTAGTATCCCTAGAATACGGAGTCTGGACATCGTTAACATCTTTTTATTAGTTCATTTTTTATTAGTAATTAGGCCTTTCAAAATAGTGGTACCAATGAAAGTGCAGCAGGAACGCACATATATTCAAAGATTAATAAAGATAAAATACCAAAAAACAAAGTTAATTCATTTTTCACTTTATTTGTTATAAATATAAGATACGTGACAACGTATATTTTTACACAGTAAGAAATGAACACAAGACTTGACAACATATATATGTTTATGTAACAACCCTTGTAGGAATTGACGAACGGCCCAGTATTGGGTCAATATCGGCAAACGAGGCTCGATATTGGTACGACAGTAGTAGCCAGTACTGGGCGAATATGCTTAATGATTAGATCGAGCCAACGCTGGCTCTTAAGCTCGGCACGATACTTACTTCCAAGATTGGTTAGATATGGATTTCAAGAATTGGCACAATGTTGCAATTTTATACTGACAAGACAATCTTAGCCAACACTGGCTAAATATTCTTAGTGGTCAGATAGGCCTAAGATCAGTAACTTATATGACGCCAACATTGTGGCGCCAATATATTGATCGCAGGAATGATTTTCGGTAAAATTAAAGTTAGAAACATTGGCTCATCCGTGGTGCCAGTATCGGGCCAGTTGTTTCGCCGGTACATGAACGACTCTTGGCAAAACTGTAAGTTAGAGATTGGACCATCCGTGGCACCAGTATCGGACCTGTTGTTTTACCAGTACAAGAACGATGCTTGGCAAGACAACAGTTTCAATATTGGCCCTGTCTTCTTGCCAATACTGGCCCGATATCGGTCCTGTCTTCTTGCCAATACTGGCCCGATATCGGTCCTGTCTTCTTGCCAATACTGGCCNNATATTGGTCCTGTCTTCTTGCCAATACTGGCCCAATATGAATGCCGAACACTGGTGAACAAACGGGCCAATATTGGTCCTGTTTTCTTGCCAATACTGGTCCAATATGAATGCCGAACTGGCTGTTATAAAATACAAAAATGGGACAATACTGGACCAATTGTCAATATCGAGTATCGGCTATAAAGGTTGGGCCATTGTTGGCCTAGTAGTATTACTGGTAGTCTGTCGGCAATTCCTACATGGGAAGAAATAAAAAAGACACATTATCATGTAAATGTTTGATTTATCATTAAAATAAGATGTGTTATCTAATTATAGTGTGCGTCGCTATAGTTACGTCTGCGTTATTCTTTACGTTTTCAATAATAATAAAAACTACTACTTTTTTATTTCCTTCTCTTATTTCCACTACATTTATATGGCATTTGAGGGGCTTTGGTTCAAAATACTGACTGTCCAAACTCCGTAGTCTAGGAATTATTGTCGACAAATATTGCGGACTGGACTTTCTGTTAGCTTTTCAGCATGATATCGTTACTTGTTTTGCTGTTCGAATTTGATCTATCGATAGACAGTCAATACTCTTCTGAGTAAAAAAAAACGGAAAATATTTATCTCTAAGATAGTCGTGCAAACAATCTCAAGTTGTCAGAGAAAATTCTCAGTTATATATACAAATATTCAAAAATATAATTTAAGTTTCTACACAATAATAAATTTTCTACGTTATTTTTTTCAGTGATAAAACTTTCGAACAAAAAAGCAGATGTAAGAAATTGTTTCATTATAATTTTTGGGTCGATAAGAAAAACTCGTTTATTTAAAAGTTCCCGAAGCGAACAACGCAGAAAATCCGCTCGTGTGAAAAAGGGAACCCTCGGTGCTTTTAGGCCTCTTGGGGTTTTCCCCGCGGGTTCTTATATTGCTTCCACTCGTGTAAAGCGCGGGTAAAGCGCGGTAAATTTTATGCCACAAATTTAACCGCGCGATTCTAAACCATTTCACTATAACAGAAGAAGTGCATGTACTCAAAATGCATTTAAAGTGCATTTCACATAATTCGAGTCCACTTTTCTAGAACCCTCAATATGCGCGGCGGTAGGTCACCGATAAAAATAAAGTCTCTCTAAATATAACAAGTCTCTTATTTCAATGTAAAAAATTGGAAGTTTTTAATAGCGCACGATTTTTCAAGCAACTACGTTGGAAAAAAAGGTTTTCTCAAAAACTTTCGACAATACCCACGTTACATCACGTCATCATTTATACACCGATTTGCGAATCCGCACTTCGCGCTTTGTGACAAACAAGTGGAGCGAAAAAAAATACTATCTCAACGGAATCATTACGGCGTAAATAGCAATGTGTAATGAGATGATTCCCATTTTGCACTTGTGTTTACATCGCGGTTGCATGAATAACGCAGACCGAGCAACTCCACATGTAAGCGCGCGCGAAGATCAGAAAGCCATTCGCGACGAGAAAACTTCCGCCACTTCGCGCAATTGTCAGCGTCAACCTGTCACTTGCAATCACTGTCGAGCGGTGATTGATTATTCTTGCGACTGCTCCAATGGACCATTAATAAGTCACTTGATCATGATTAAGATAGTGATTGAGCACATAATTATTATTTGGATCGATAATTTTAATCGTAAATTTATATCTCAATCATTGATTATTGGTAATTGGTAATAATAAGATGAAATATTATTACCGAGTGATATTTTATAAACAATCGCAAGTAGAAAAAAACATTTGCAGGCGTAACAACGCGTGCGAGTCGAACAAATATTGCTAAGGTTCTTACACAGATTTTGTTTAAAAAGTGAGATGCATTTATTGCGGTCATCACTATCGTGATAATCTATCTACTTGATACATTGACATCAGAGCGCGTCGAGCTGAAGGGCGCAGTTGGGGCGAGTGCTCGAAGATAGTTATCGCAAAGAAATTCCGATCTCAGAGATGAGATAAATAGATAGTGTTTGATCAATGAACGCGAGAGGAAGAGTAGGTAGCGCAAAAGAAGAAGAAAGCGGAAAAATGAAAACGGCTGCGAAGAATTTGGAAAATGTATCTTTTCTCTTCTCTTGTACACATAAGAAAAATTAGAAAATATAATTCTTCAGAAAAATGTAATTGTACGGAAAGTTACTTAACGGATGTTACGCATCAACTGCGACATTCGCGTGACAAGTATTTTGTTGGTAATGTTTGTTTGAAATTAAAATTGCGTTTTAAAGAACATCAGATAGTCGTCAGAACTATCTTCTAAAAGATAGAAGATTCGATTAAAGATGGATCTCGATTAAAGACGGAAGATTAATGAAGATCGAACTGATATATAGTAGCGGAAACGCGCGCTAGACAGCTTCTTGCCATAATTTCACATTCCTAAATGACGGAGGCGAAACGACGAGATTCATTATGATTTCCATCATCTGCCGTCTGACTCTCGTCCCTCAGACAGCTCGATTAAGCTCTGCGCGATCATGTCAATCTCGTTGACTCGCCTCTAATTATATTAAGTTGATTACGTATTCTTATATGTACCCAAGTTTGTTCTCGACAGAAATTGAGATAAAAAAAAATGGAGCGTAGTGGTGCGCGCGCGCGTATCATTTATCTAATAATTATTTAATTATTTAATTATTGTCAAAGAGACGTTACATTATTTTAACTAATACACTTATTTTATTTCTTATCTAAAACAATCTAAACTAATTTTTTTATCAGAAACTTTTGCGATAATTATACAGAGTGTTTTTTATGTATTGATTTTGTTTTGCCGCCGTTTTTGTTAGTGACATTGCAGTCAGCTGTTATTTGATTGTTGTAGTTCTGACGGTTCTTTCTGGCAATTTTTTGCAGGGAATTTGTTGATATCGCAACAACGAGTTGTGATTAAAACTTTTTACCAAAATAGACTGTCAATTGTGAACACTCAAAAAAAATTACGTGATTTCACGTCGATTGACTATCTCGTTCGCCTGATTTAACAGTGGCGGATGTTTTCTTTGAGACTATTTAAAGAAAAGGTTCTACGCAAACAAATCGACAACAATTCAACAACTGAAACACAACATTTGCCAAGAAATCGATTATTAATTAAATTATCCAAGAAATATGCCAAGATGTAATAAAAAATGTAGTCGGAAGAACAAGCATTTTTGCGCCGCAGCCATTTGGCCGATATCATATTTCAAACCTAACGCTAACAATTGAATAAATGATTCATAAAAAAAAATTAAAAAGCATTTCATTTACGAGGTATTCAAAGACAAAATCGGACCGGCGCATAAAAAACACACTTTATACACATTTCAAAATAACATTGTTATCACAAATAATACTGTTTTACGAAAACAACGGATCTCTCTTCTTAAATAAATTAACAAATAGAGAGAATCTAGAGCGCGGGGATCAAGACGCGAGTTATGCTCTCAACCAGGTTATCATTATTAGTTTGCAGTGCTAATCCAGTCTAACATGACCGTCCTGACGCGTTAACTATAACGTTGTAGCGCATAATCCCCACGCGTACGACTTGCGTTGGCTGTAAGGACCGATCAGTGGCCTTCCATTACGCGCCGCCGTAGTATATTCATTCGCGCAAGCCATAACTCGAGCTCACCCGGGAAGTATCCGAGTATAAACGGCCATTGGGTATTCATATTGAGAAGCACCGCCGCCGGTTTCTCGTCACTTGCACGGTGGATTAGCAACGGCTCGTCGTTCATCCCTTTTGATGGTCGATGTCTAACGGCGGCAACGACGCACCGCCGCCCCGTATCTTGGTGCGCGAGATGATTTTCATTTACGCGACGGCACGTTCGCGCCTAGAAGCGAGGATTAGATCCATGATGAGATAGAAATAATTGCCGCTTGAGTGACTTAGGCATTTTGCCACATCGTATATAATACGATTTTAATCCGTGAGAAATGAAAAGGGAAAAGTTTAATTCAAATCCTAAAATTATTTTCTAAGATCCTAAAATTATTTTCTAGGATTTTTTGTTTTTAGAACAAATAAGACTAGTGTAGTATTACATTAGTCTTATTCGTTCTAGAGGAGAAATATTCGGTCGATATGAACCATAATGTGCTAGATGATAATTTTTTTGTCAAACTATTTTCCTTTTATTTTATAAAGAGAGAATCTTGGAAATTATACGGAATGAATTCGTAGTGATAATGTAACTGTTAAATACGTCTTGATTAATATTTTTTCGACGGGTGACATCGCGCTTCTTTCCTTTGTCTGTTCACGTTAAATGCAAGACTGAATAGTCGTTTCACGAGTTGAAACTCCCGGATGACGATGGTTTTGAGGTCTCTTTTTAGAGTAAAATACAGCGACCCCAAGTCTTCCCGGCGAGAGAATAATTTATAAACTAAGCAAATGAGGTAACCCGTCGTTCCGCGATGAGAGAGAGTGCGACGGATTAATAAATAATTTCTTAATGCTGGGCGGCGTTTCATCGTGCGCAGTTAAACGAGCGAACTTTCAAGACTTAGCAAAACCGCAAGGTGAAGCGATTATGCGGTTCTTCTCTTGTAACGATAAAGTTACAGTAAAACAAGATAAAAGAAAAAAAAATAAGATGAAAAATAAAAACCTAAAATATACACTAATAAAAAAATTTATTTCAATAGAACGCTTGAATGTTTTATAATAAATATCGCATGTATATTCTAGTAACATTTTTTCGCGCGCACTTTAGCGCTTTTTTGTGCTGTTTTTAGGGTAATTCTAAAAAATCGAATTTATACGTCAGAACTTTCAAAGAGATTCGACATACTGTGGTGTGTGTCGAGCTCGCGCTACTTTTGACTTAAAGCGGTTTAATTAAAGGTATCGACAGATGTCGTTAGCGCAGCGCAGAATACCGTGGTCTAATGATGACGCACACGCTCAGAAAGCGCCCGACAATGCAGCCAAGCCACAAAGCAAACGCTCGGCCCAATAATTACGTAAATACCGGCGCGCCGTTGTCGTGGATGCCTTGTACGGAGGATGATGTAGAGGTCCGTTAGAGGACTTGGAAATTTGTGCCGTAATATCGCCGGCTCTCCGCTATGCTGCGCGCCGCCTTGATTTTAACGATTAATGGACAGAAACTTGCTAATAATCGGCCACCATTTGTAAACCGTCGGATTTTCGCTTTATCTATCTTACAAAGTCGACGTGAATTGAAGTGTTCTTCTTGAAGGGACAAATTTATATTTAAGCTCGAACGTACGCGTAAAATACTCGGAAAATATAATCCGGAGGATCCGATAAACAGCATGCGCGCTGTTGCTGTTGTCGAGCGTTCGCGTTTTAACAATTTGCAGATATACGAGGGACAAATGAAGAAATGTCACGTTGATTTATTTTAACTCGTTTCTCGTGATCTCTTCTATTTTGCAGTCACGAAATAACCGTAAGAATCAAGCGCGTAAATGAATATCCCTCCCGTAAAGTTTTAGAAACTTTCCGCTTCGTTCAACGCGACGGACGCGGTACAATTTAAAGTTGCCGTTATGCAACGCAGGAAATGTTCACGAAAGTTACATCGAGCCAAGTACATCGCGGACTACCATTAACTCTCGCAAGACACGGTCTCCTTTCGAGCCTAATTTGCGAGGTTCATGAATTTAAAATATCTTTCGTGTATCGCGACCGAGTTAACAATCTAATTAAAATCCGGCAATCATGTTTTAAAGACTTTTTTAAAGTTACAAAAATCGAGAGATTGTTTTTTTAATCTTTTTTTTTTATTTTTTACTTGCGGTTTTATTTCCAAAATATTGACAGTAGTATCTAAATAGAATATCAAGAAGACGAAAGTTATAAGAGTAGATCGAAAAAGTGTGTGTTGCAAAAGTTCATTAACTTTTTATCAAAAAAAAAAAAAGAACTTTACACCGTAAAGTAGAAACTTTCTGTATTATAATTTTTCCAGTACGGCACTTGTGGCACAAAAACTTTTTAGCTCGTATACGTTTAGACAACCTCAATTAATCATCCTATATATATATATATATATATATATTTGTCTTTATTACAATTTAATAAGCCGTGATGCTCATGCATCTTCATTATCACATAACAAAAAAAAAAAATATGTGTACAACTGGCGCGCGTGACAAGTATTGTAATTATATGTTATAACGTCAGTAGGATTACGCGAGTATAACCGAGGAAATTTAACGCAAAGATGGGTACCGGGAGTAAGTTTCGTCGCAGTCGTAATCGCGAGTGGAACAGAGTCGAGAGGTGACGCTGTCATTATTGTGCAAATTAAGGAAGATGTAAATTCTTTATCATTTGCATCGCGTGCATAACGCCGGAGATATTCAGTAAGATAAAAGAAAAAAGAATATTCTTGGGCGATTTCAGCGCGGAAAGAAAGCGAGCGACATATTACCGGGAATTTTGTCAGGGTTACGAAATTTCTACGAGATTAACGCAGCACATTAGCGATGAAACTTTGAGACACTTTGTATGAATAAGAAATTTCTTCGTGTCTAGCACGTTGAACGCTACACGTCATTCATGTCTGGGTAAGTTTTAATATTTGTAGATAACGGATTTTATTAAAACAAATTTTACGAAAAATGTGATATGTGTATGTGTGTATGTGTGTTAGATTATTTAATAATAACAATTTGATATCGCACAAATACTCCGTATTTGTGCACGGATGCGTCGTTGCGGTGGAATAGAAGGAGCTAATAGAATAGTATGTGCACCTATACATAAACAGCATATAAGCTGCGTTCGGGGATCGCGCTATATCCGCGAGAAAGACTAGGCTATCCTTACGCTCCCCTTACGCTGGATGCACGCTGATTAGCGGATCTTTATTAATTCGTATCTCGTTAATTATTGCGAATCTTCCAAAGTGGTATAGGACTTTTTGTCTTAGAATAACCCCTTCTTTTTGCTTACGAGCGGTTAGACGGTAATTATGGGACACCCTGTATATACTCACATTTCCGCATAACACCCTGCGAACGGCTCTTAATGATCTTATATTCATATAGTAGTTTAGAAACTACAGAGAGTAATCTTTATTAATCACTAATTGTTTAATTTATTATTATTATTATTATTAGTATTATTATCTACACTTCAGCTCTCTCAAAATTTTCCGGACACCTTGTATATGTACACACGTAGTTTAGTTAAGTATATAGATACGTAATTTGTTTCTCTTGCAATTCTGTGAAACTTTTTATTTCACTATACATTTGCTCAATCATCTCGGAATCTACCGATCGATAAAGTGGCTTCGATCGTTATGTAGCAAGCGAGCTATTCCAATTCCTGGACAAGCCCATCTAATCTGATTCGGGTTGACCTCCGATTTAGGAATGCCAGGAATGCCGGCGGCTTGTGCACTATGGCGCATACACGGGTATACACACGCACAAATTTATGCATCCATCTATACACGTGCTTACATGTGTATGTATATACGGTTAAGCGCAGATGAAAAGTTCACGATAGTGAAGGCGGAGTCTCACTTGTGTCATTAAACGCCGATATCGATACATAATTCCAGTTTGTTCCGATTCAGGTTTCGCACTCACTTATTCTATCAAAGAAATTACGCTGCACGCGCTCGCCGGTCTAATCCCGGTAGATCAGATACACCGATAATTCGATGCAATTTAGGCTGACCTCCAATTTATGGCAATTTCAATCGAGCGCATACTCATGTGTGAAGCAAAAGGCGCATAAGACTGCGACTGCGGTTGCTCGACCTAACAAGTTGTAAGTAAAAACACTAAATAAAGTACCATTACACAATTTAATTTTACATACACAAATACAATTCTAGTAAGACTGCAATTAAAAAAATAGCTATATTGAATTACTTGTGTTTTCTAATATAATAATTGCACAGTAATGTCATAACAAGTATTGTAATTACAAGGCAGCTAGTTTTGTGCTCCACGTGCTTAATTTTTTCTTTAAAGATTAGCCTTTTTGTTACGACGTACTGCGCGCGACTGTGCTTTCTCTGTACAAAGAAGTCCGCCGCAAATGTTCATTTTGTAGATTAAAGTAAAATATTTAGTCTTATAATCGTTCAAACTTTCGATTACAAAAAAAAAAAATTGAAAAAAAAAAATTGATTTTTCGCGGAGATATTCGATCTTAAAGTTGCGTGTGTCTCACAGACGTAGTCTGGACAACTCGTAGGTCATTTTTTAAGTCTGGTCTTGAAGGATTAATAAAGGGGTTCAGTCGCCGATAATCAATAATTGCCTCACTTCGAGTTAGTAGAGAAAAGTATCGAAAATATCAGTTAATTATTGACAACAGTGGCGAACACATCGGTAATAAGAAAACATTTTAGTTTCAATCAAATAGAATATATAATAAATTTTTCTGCAAATTAAACTGATGGTATTTTTCTTTGACGGATTGTGAATATTCATCACAGCTGAGTGTTACATAGAGACGTGAATGTATCGTCAGAAAATGAAAGATTGCCAAAGACATCTACGAGAAACTATTTAATTAAAATATCAAAACGCATGTGTCGCATCTGCGGTTTTCGAGCTGAACTCGAATAACTTTCACGAAAATTTCACATATATGAGAATCAAGAAATTGGTTCTTCGTAAATTATTTAACACAACGCACATATTTGATTAGAGATTTAATTAAATACCGGAAGGTTTGTGATATATGGCGCCTTTGTTGCGGTATATATCATCGGCTTTAACGCTCGTTAACTAAGTAAGGAGTGACAAACAATTAACTCGGCTGGCATGCCACATTTTTTTCCACACGGGACCGCATTAGCGTTAAGCTACACGCTTGGTCGTACTTTAATTAAACCCGTATATACTAACGTTCCCGTTACTTCCCGACTGCATCCGGAAAAAAAGGAGACAATAGCGAGGGCGCTGCAGAAATTGTTGCGCTAGTTGCGTCGCGCGTGTTTTGCGGTGAGAGTTTACCGTCGTGACGGATTAAGGCTTTATTTTGAGCTTTTGAATGAGCGCATTTTACGAAACTATTTTTTGACGTGAACATTGCCGTTATTGTTTTTAGATTAATTATTGTATTTTTTTTAAGTTATCTCTAAGTAAATTTGCAAATGTAATACTGTTATTTTAATAAAAAGCTTTGCAAAAGTTTTTTTTATTACATTTGTTGCCCGGAACATTGATGAGAAACAAACATTTTCAAAATAGCTCTGTGCAATTATGTTTAAAATCATTACACATTTAATAACATCAATTCAACGACAAGATAGTTTAACAAAACAAAAATAGAAAAACTTAAAAAAAACTTTACACGATTCACAATAGAATGACTATAAAATATACGCTCTTTTATCATTCGCAGCAATATTGTGCTACGGCGGAAACAATCTCCCCAAAAAAAAATTTCCATTTCCATGACAATGCGGGCTTCCGAGCGTTACACACAAAGCGGTTTTCACTGCGGAAATTCGCGGGCAAAACCTACCTACGTGGCTACCGATCGCACCAACGAAATGATATCAGTGTCCGCGAGCGGTATGAGCGATTTAATTGAAACATTAAATTTCGCGGATTCAATTAGCGCGAAGTTTTGATAAACCGGCCGCGACGACGGCGAGAAATCGCACCCAGCCGAGCGGAAGAGGAAGGCGCTCGTGTGTACGGCGTGAGTAATATTTTACGAGCATTCATTACGTCGGAAAAAGAGCAGGTGACTACCGTTTTTTCAATATTTGCAATGGAGCCGATGTCCCTGCGACGCGGCTGGTGCACCCGCGCCGGGAATGGAATTCCCGACGGCCGTATCGAAACACAAATTCGCAGTGAAGCCCGCGAGCGACGTAAAATCTCCGCTGTATCTTCTCAATGTCTCCGACCCTCATTATACAAAAATATCTTATTTATTTACGTTATTTGAAAACTTGCAATGAAATGCAAAAGCGCGATAAATTGGATGTGCCTGATCGCACGATACAAAAAAAAAAACAAAAAAAAAAAAAAACAATAGAAAAGAAAAAAACTCCCATGTCTCGCGTATTACATGTATATATTGAAAACTGCAATCTGTGAGTTATTAGCACACAAGCGAAACACAAATGCGACAATCACACGCGATTTTACTTCCGCAGATAAATCGTTGTCAATAACGCGCGCTGCGACACATTTTTATGTTGAATCAAAATGGAAATTTCCGGTAGATAAATGCGCGCTTGTATAAAATGCTTGACTGTCACACGCCGCGCGTACGTATACAATACAAAGTTCTCCGCACGTATTTCCTATTGTGTTTCCGTTTGGATACTCTTCCCGCGTAAAAGCCAGAAAGAAATCGCTTCTCCCCTCCCTCCCCCCCACGGTGCGAACGTTCTCATTTAAAATGAGTGTTTGCGAAAGATCTTCTTTCTGCAACTTCTATTTCTCCGACTAGAATATATATACGCGAGTATATCGGCCGCTTGTCAGATGACAAACTCAGTGAAGAGCGCGGAAAACGGAATGCGGATCGCAATTTCTTTGATGAAACGAACTCGCCGCAGCGGAAAGTCACGCGTTAAGACGCTTGACGCGAAATATGAAATTGTGAACAAATTTGCGAGATTGCGCACGCGTGAGTCGCTCGATTGTAACTGCAATCCATCAAGTGTGGCTCGAATTTAACTAGAAGAAGAATCCAATATTTCTCACTTATTGTTGAACCACTTCATTTTATCGATGCTGTAGGTGAACGCGAAATAAATCGCGGAAACGTGACGTTCCGGATGCGCGTCGAATATTGTGCCTTCGGGACGTATGCTGTGGATAGCTGCATATCCATGCATCCCATTCCCATAGTATTTTTCACAAATATTATACGTGCAACATATCGCACCTCACGATGTGTTGATACGCGCGCGCGAGAGTTTCTTCATCGTCTGTCGTCGCGTCGAGGTCGCTGACACCGCGTGTTCAGTCTTACAACTTCCTCTGTGTGGCGCGATCCCCTTCAGCTTGTGAGACATTATTAGCCTTCGGGACTTTACATCGCGCGCCGAGGCTCATTGCCCTCTCGCCGGGAAACACTCTCCTGAAAGCAAGCGAGCTCGAGCGAGCCACGCCGTTCGTTCTTGCACACGCGGGACTTATTTCCTAAATGTGCTGGGGGTTTATAGCGCGACGCGGAAAAAGAAGTAAAAAGGATAGGCCGTGGTAGAAGCCATGAATACGATGAAGAAATGGGAGTACGGCGGCGATATGAATAGCTGCCATGTCGTTCAAATCTACGAGCTTTCAAGCGCGAGCAGCTTGCGGCGCTTAAGTGCTATATGTTTGCGAAATTTAGATTTCGTCATTATCACACAAACAAAAGAGAAAATTAATAAGCGCGAATTTAGTTAACAAGTCTATTGTTGTACTTCTGTGAGCGAGAAGTAAATTTTAAAAATACATTACCAAAGTATTGTTTTATTAATCTGTCGCATACAGAGACTCCGAAAATGACGTTTCGCAATACAAACTGGGTCTGTGAGACCAACGCGACTTTAAAATCGAATATCTCCGCGAAAAATCAATATTTTTTTAAGTTTGTTGTTTTAAATTGAAAGTTCGAGCGATGCGTTGATAAAATAAAAACAAATGAAAAAAATCTCTCGTAGTTTCAAAGATATAAGTGTTAAAAAAACAAACTAAGTTTTACTAAAGACACCGATTTCAAATTTTTGAGTCGGTTTGGGAGACCCATGTTTGTATGCAAAAGGGTAATATTTTATATATCTTAATTCTTTTCAATTTTGTTGTATAAAAAAGATTTGCTAGAATAACAAGAAATTATTGTTAATATACAACGAGCAAGAAAACTTTGCTCAGTCTATTGAGACTTTTGTTTTGCCAATACAACGTGTTGTGCCAACAAAATACTTTGTCGATGAAAGAAAAACTCAGTAGAAAACTCGAGATCAATAACAAAACTTTTTTTTCCGAGTAAATATAAACGAAAAGGATTTTGCACGTGAAAATATTTTCGATTATGTAAATCTTTTCTCAACAAAAATGTGATCATAAAATGTGATGACGTAGCAAGACGCGAGATGTAGCAAGTAGAATCTACAAGATCGTGAAATTACGTTAATATGGCGTATTATCGTTGTAGAATACGCGTAAATTCCGCTGTTCGCTTACATGTACAATATATATTCGTTACGTCTGCGACATAACGAGATCTGGCATGTTGCAGTGACTAAAGCTACCGTGATGTTCCATTAAGTCGACACGTACCGTTCGGTGGAGACTACATCCGCCATTTCGCGTGTGCGAACATGCAACGCGGAACTTGATTCATTCGCGTTTTCGCGCATCTGCATTATTTTTTTTGGTTGCCAGAAGAGAGAGAGGGAGAGAGAGAGAGAGAAAGAGAGAAGAAAAAACTAAATAAAATAAAATAAGTTTCTCCTGTTTTGAAAAGCTATAGCGACATGTAAATTATAATTGCTCGCGACGTTATATAATTACAGCGAGTCACTCTGTTCTGCGTTACTTCGTGTCTGATATGCAGATATACACGGAGGTTCCACTCTTTGCATGCGACGAAATCACGCGGAATCTAGATGGGAATGGAACGAATGGAAGCGTCAACAAGGAGGAAAGTAAGGGTTGAGTGCGTGGACGGGAAGAGCATTGAGGGAAATTACTGCCCTAGTTGGAATCCGAGAGACAAGGTCCGTGCCGAGAGAGGGAGGATACGAGAAAGGCACTCGTGTGGTCCTTTGCGTACGTGACTACAATAAAGCGTCGTCGGACTGGTCTGTGTATCACACTTCCGAAGTGTATTTGTCACGATTACTCCAAGTCGCTTTGTTGTGTATTTTTGTAGCACATTTTAGCTTTTCAAAACGTCGCCTGTTTACGTCGTACAAATTGTAGCATAGATATCTACGTGACTTAATAGTGACTTGCAGCAATAAGTGAAACATGAGTTTTTTTCTCTCTGTTTATCTCTTTATGATAGAGATAAACATATTGCCTTTTGCTCTCTGTACAACATTTGACTTAATCTCTCATGTTATGCTCGCAACTGAACTTGTTTTATATTTTTTCTCTGTAAATTGTTTTTGCCAGCAATTAAATATAATTATAAATCTTTCTTCTAATAAATAAATCTTTTTTGCTATTCACGCTTCATTCTTCTGATTTGTTTTTTTTTTTTTTTTTTTTTTTTTTTTTTTTTTTTTTACACTGATTTTCGCGACATTACTACATTACATCTCCGTAATCGGCTTCGAGCATCTGAAATAATTCTAATGCCATGCACGTCGGTAATTTAGGTCGTACGTGACTCGCGACTTTGTTGCTTTCGATAAAAAAGAAGTCGCGTCGTATTCAAATTCTATAGCACGCGCCTGTGCATAGCGCGTTTTTCAAACCACATTTCCCGGAAAATAAAGGAACAGGATGTTTAAAGAGATTTTTTTCTCTTCTCTCCGCTTTTTTTTTGTCCCGCTACAGGAAAAATATATAACGTTTTGAATCACACAAATTAATTTCACAGATAAATAAAACTGAAGAATTAAATTTATATTACAGAGACTAAGCTGCCAATAACTTATGTACATAATATTTAATTTTAATTATATTTAACTTATGTATATATTTAACTTCCCTTTAAATCGAATGTATATACCTGCAATTATGTTTAACTGATAACACAAACTGATAACTGATAATTATGTTTACTATGTATATTTAATTTTTATATTTAATTTCTCTTTTAATATGTAAATTAATATACATTAAAATTCGACTTAAATTTAAGTCAAAAATTCACATAAGATGCATTCTTTGCTTTGTATCACATATATGTAAAGTATCCAATTTACCCCTCTATGAAAATTAAAAAATCGAAAACGATACCTTAGCCAGGATTCAAATCCGGACTTCCTGCATCTCGTGCATAAGTTTTTCCAATTATTTTTACATCATCATTGTCCCTTTCTCTTGGAAAATAGAAAATCATTTTTTTCTCAATAAATACCAAGCATTTTTTTTTCTAAAAAAAAGATAATTTTTTTCTCGATGCCGGTGAGTTTTGCATAGCTCACGCGCGTTTAATCTTTACAGAGACAACACTTAATCATGGCGCGGCGCTCGTTTGCCAGAATTAAATTTAATTGCGGCTGCACCGCCATAGTTCTTATCACTGTCAGTATCTCTCGGTGTAAAAATGAGAGCTCGTTTAATCGCGTTCCCCAGTACGCGCGGAACACAACACAGTGTGGATTAAACGCCGAGGAGATGATGATGATGATGATGAGAGGGGAGAGAATTAGAATATCCTCGTCTCAAATTTCTCAGGTGAGAGCGAAGAGAAGAGCGAAGAGAGCGACTTCTCTCCGAATACTTCTCGTTCCCGACATTTCCCGAGGCTTTCCAACGAAATTATTACAGACAGAAGAGAAGTTTCGGCGGATAAACTCGCGCGGGATGGGGAGGAAGAGTAATTAAATTTCAGTGTGTGTATGTGTGTGTGTGTGTGCAACATCCTAAGTGTCAGGAACGAGAAGAGTGGGCCGCGAGCATGGCATTCGTAGCTGTCGCCAAAAACAGGTACAACGACAATGCATGGCAAAGCGCGGCTATGCCGCTCTGTTATTGCAGACTTAAATAATCCCGGAGTGGCAGAGAAAGAGGTGGTTCAGAGAATCGGCTTAATTAATTGGAAAGAGAGAATGGGAGATTCTTATTTCCAAAATGGTGCGCATCTGGTTTTGCTGATTGCGTACGTATGAGAAATTTGTTATTACACTTTCTTATCAACAATTAAGACTTAAGGCTCGTTGAAATTGTCAACAAGAAATATATAAGACCTTACGAGCCATACGCAGGAAGTTCGTGCGGAAACTGTGCGTGTATATATATATATATACATGTAACGAATTCTACTTGTAAATTTTTACAAGTGAGTGTTTTTTGAGTTGAGTTTTCCTGCGTATGGCTCGTAAGACCTTATATATTTCTTGTTGACTTTCTTATCAACTTTAATTGTTTCTCTTTTTCTAAATTTTTGTCTATATATTTGCGTTCTTTTGTTTACGTGGTACGTCGAGTTGACGTTACTTTTCATAAAAGACGTTTTTATAAGCGTTCTAGTAAAAAGAATCGCAAAATGAAAGAGACTTATCCAATCGCTGCGCGCAAGTTTTCTTGTGTGTGTGTGTGTGTGTGCGTCGCTTTCGTGAAAAGACGAGCGATAAAACGCGAAGTAAATCATAGACGCGCTTCTTGGTATAGCTGTGAAGAGAAGAATCGGGTCTTCGCGCGAGGGTTTTACGAGGAGGCGACTCCGAAATGTAGGTCAGGACGAAAAGAGGGAAGAACTGACCCAGCAAAAATGCGAGAGCGCGAGCGTGCCAGCGCGGTTTGTCGCACGAAACGAAGAAGAGAAAGAAAACGAGGGAAGAATAAGGGGAGGAGGGGGAGAGAATTCTATTGTGTCTTGTGAGAAACCTCACGTGCAACAAATGGAATTATGTAACAAATAAAAACCTTTGACGTAGAAAAGTTATAAATGCCGAAAAAAACTACAAGCTACAAGACCAGATATTTTCTCTATTAAAAATGGCGGTTTAGTTTTCGCAATGTAAAACGCGGCGAACGCGTCACATATAATCCACAACCGAATCGATCTTTTTCCTTCCGAGAACTGGGCGCGGATTTGAACTCGGTCTCGGTAGTTCGAGATTGGAACGGGCTTAACGCGAATATATGACTGCGGATAGCGATGTCCATTGGCCAGTGTTGTAGCCATAATTCCTCGCGGATCTCGCTCTAAACCGGTAAATGTTGTTTTCTGGATAATTTCCAAGTCAAATGACAATAATCCGATCTGGTTCGATGTGGCCTCAATCAAAAACTTGAACGATAAACATATATCTACGTTATATGCGTAACTTCTGCGTGGAAACAGATGCAAAATGAATTAACGATATTGCTGTTGCAATTGCAATGCCGTACACTATCACTTAGTAACAAACATATTAACGATGCCACCTGATCCTTAATTAATTATGCAAATGCATACACGCACGAGAGGCAACAAATGTAATGCGGCTTTAATAAATCAATTAAGAAATAGGACTTTTTGTGATTATACGCTGTATATAAATACGAAATATATATTTTAACATTTTGTAAATTAACTATTTGCATTTAGCTGTCTCTTCTAAAAGAACACGAAATAATGACTGGTTATTATATGTGGGACATTATTATTAATTATATAGAACAAAATGACGCAAGCGCAAAATTTGTTTTCTACTATTTTGTGACAAAATTTTGTATCAAGTTGCTGGTAGATGAGAAAAGTCTGCATAAAAAACACTAAATTATTTTTCAGTTTTAATTTTTTTAAATGTGGTAAATTACAAATTAACATACTTTTGAAATGAATTGTTTTAATTTCCTTTGAAGCAAACCTCGTAATTTATTACACGGGGACTGTGATTTCGTTCGAGACTGCTCTCTGATCCGCTTAGATATTAAACGTGAAGCGGTAAAACGGTAAAGCTTGAATCCGCCGATATCCGCCGGGTCGTAATGATAAACCCGATTTGCATTCTGCGTTCCACGACTGCCGTGATTTAAACGATTCTGCCTGCCTCGGCTCGTCGCCGACGGCGCGATTCGGCGTGTGTCCGCCAGCCAGCGATCGGGGTAAATAAATGTCGGTCTGGCAAATTGAACGGATATTCCTGCTGCGATTCGTGCAAACGCTGTCAAATTCGAATGCGTTGAATTTGCAACACGTACGTCGCGCCGCGTGCGCGCGCGCACGAGTCCGGTGCATCGAAGTTCTCGTTAACAAGCAGCGCCGCGCAAAATCACTTTAGTAATGCTACTCCATAAACATCGAATCGCATGAATAAAAAGTAGAGCCAAATGTTTTGTAACACGAGAAAGCGAGATGAGCTTCGTTCGCTTCACGGAGTAAAAAGTTTTAGACGAAAGCTCGTTGTATAGGTATTTTCCATCTATATGTGTGTTTTGTATGAATAATTCTATTCTACTATTTTTTTCATCATCGTTACGGCGCGTCAATAACATTCGTGTAAATGTATACACAAATACATACATATATATTTTATATATATATATATGTAATATGTATATAACGCACGAATTTTTATAGAAAACTGTGATAAAAAATATTCGCTGTTGTAACAATAATTATATATATTTTATGTATAGTCAGCGTTTATTATTCATAAATCAATGAAAAGATAAATTTTCAATATCGCGAAGTTGTTCGCGCGCGCATTTATCAATACTCTGTACACACATAGGTATGTTAAGTGGCTATATACGCGTATGTATATAGGATGCACAGATGTGTCTGTTTAGGTGTACGAGTGGCACTATGCATCGATGCATCAAGATACGCAGTTTGCACCGCGATCGGTATCGAGGCCAATCGAGTTGGCTGAGCGCCAAACATGAAAATATATTAACATACGAATAAGTTCAGATATCCGCTGAGAGCGGTCGAATAACGTGTTTTATAGCTCACCGCGTCCGCACATCAAGCGGACTTCCGCTCCTGTCGCCGATCTGCTCCTTCGAGCGAACCGCCCGGCGCTGCTCGGAAAGAACTTCTCTCTCACTGTGCGAGTCTCTCGAGTGTGCAAGCGAGAGGCGCTTTTCCCATCGTCTGCAGACGACACGGTTGTGATTTCCGGCGATTTCTGTTTACGAGGCAATCTGATCTGAAGTCGCGAGTGTTCGGCAAGATCGGGAAATATCGTGCCGATAGTTTAAAAGGGTTTTTTATATGTACGATATAAGAAGGAAGAAAACGAACATATCTAAACCTTTTTGGAGATGTATGTGTGTGTTACTTCTCGCAGAATGTTTGAACGCAGATAAACACGTGAATCAAGATTTGCACAAAATCTTGCGTTCTTCTCGAAAGATTTTATAAATTCGAGAATATACAAGAGAAAGCGAATACATCGGAAAAAGAATATCACGGAAAAACAAGATTACAAACTCAAATTAACAATCTGAAAGTAAATTTTAGATTCTTGGAATTGACTTGTGAAAATGGTATTGATTTTGTGAAATCTCTGAATGACTGTGAAAATTATAACCTACTTATCGGAGAACAAACTTCAGACTCCGAATGACCCCGGCAATTATACGCGTGCAGAAGTTTAGGTACCCAGTAACTTCGAACCAGAAATCGCTTTTCGTTTTCTTCTGAATTGCTTTTACTTTAAAATTTTCCAAACTCTTCCGAGGCGGAAAACTTTCATAAAGATCGTCAGAATTTCACGTTGTCACATGTGTTGTACATTAAAGAAGAAAAGTCTCCAAAGAGATAGGTTTAACTATACATGAAACACAAAACAAAATTGGAGTTTCTTCAATTAAAGTCGACGTTACGGGCTGCCGCAAAAATAAATAGTTCATTTAATTGCATACGCGATTATAAATTCTTAAAGCACTATCTACTGTGCGCACACAGTAAAAAATTATACGTCTATATGTTAAATTGAAATAACACGATTTCTTATGTTATCCCGTTTATTACTTCAATATAAAGTTAACGTACAACATGTGGTAGATTTACGTCGGCTTTATTTATAACTTAACATTTTACGTGTCACTTAAAAATAGAATATTATTTTGAAAGCTTTTAACACAATTATTTAAATTAATTTACATGTCTCAGAGTCAATTCAACATTCTAAGAAAAGTTAAAAAAGTAAATCTTTTAAAATAATTATAAACTCTGACATATTAAATAATCAAATTTTCTAAAATCGGAGTTAAAATAATTATCCTCTATTAATTTAACACAAAAATTATGTTCTGTTTGAAATACATTTCTTACGAGTTATTGTAACTACTCTTCCGTGTAAGTTTTAATTATTTTATGTTATTTTTATATCACATTTAAAGTCAAAATAACAAATATAAATGTAAAATTTGCGTCAATTACTTAACGTTACTAGTTTATCAACAAGTAACACATGACAAATGAGTTAATTTCATACTTTTTATAAATTTTTATAAATAAAAATATTTGTTCTAAATTGTTATAATTAATATTTTTTACATGTTCCGAGAAGCTCACTCAAACTAAAATTAAAATGTTTTTTTTTTTACAACGTAGTTTAATTGTATTGATGTTGCGTCAACAGAATATATATTTCAATTAAACTGATGCTGTTGATGCAACATCATTTTTTTCCGTATATAAAACATCTCTTTTTCGAAACAACGTTCGAAGAAGTACAAATATCAGAGCACCTTATTTGCACTCTCTGAGTTGATGCTAACGAATGAAAGCATTGCTTTGGTTCAGAAACGAACAACTTCTAAAACCATCGCGACATGCGATGTTGCCTCGTGGTTGAGAAAACTTACATATGTTTCAAACTGTCGCTAGATTTGCGCACAGAAATGTGCATATAACCTGAAGTTACATCGTAACCGCTAACTTTCGAACACTCGTCGTCTCAGCAAGCTCCGTGATATAGGCTTGCAAGCTCTTATCGGCAAGTGCGCAGAGTCGTTACCGGAACGGGGAAAACTTACGATTTACATGGTTAGTTTACCGAACGGCTTTGCTTGCAAAACTCATCTCAACGTCGCGATAGCGTGATGTTCTCGGTTTTATGAAGAGAGAAACGAGAAACGACTTTGATTTCTCTGTCATTTTGTCTGGACGAAACGCACGTGTTATTTATATTCCCCACATTTTATTTGTAAACTCTACAGAAATATGGACTATCGCGCATAAATTGCAGTAACCGTAACGTAAGAATTAGTCGATCATATTAAGAATACGGGAAAGGAAACCGAGATGAAGCGCCGAATTGAGAAAATGCTTGCACGGAATGTGGGAGGTCCAGATTTGATTCCTGGTCAAGGTGTCTTTTTTACGATGAATTTTTTAATTTCCATAAGAGAGGAGTAAATTAGATATGTCACATGTGTGATGTAAACCACGCAACTTACGTGAATTTTCGAATTAAATTTAATTCAAATTTCCAAATGTATTTATTTACGCGTTTAAGAGAATAAATACACAGAAAGATAGATTGGATTAATCTGAATCAAAAAGTCACGTATTACTTTGCAAAATTCGCAATAGTCATTGAGTGATTAATTAATTAATATATGTCACTAAATGAGCGTGTTGAAAGTGTCCGGACTCTGTAGGCGTGTTTGATTTTCAATTGTAAATAAAAGTGGCTTATTTCATGATTTCTCCTAACAGCAAGAGGCGGAGTAAATGAGTGACGTGTGACACGGCTTTTTGCGAGCTGATTTTCACAACTGAAAATCACGCACGCCTACAGAGTCCAGACCATCACTTCTCCCGCGTTTATTGGATCACAAATATTAATTAATTACTCAATAACTATTGCAAATTTTGCAAAATTGTACATCCGGCGTATTGACTTTTGTATCGATTTTAATACTTAGTTGCATATTAAGAATTTTTTAATTATAAAGTTGCTATTTTTTTCGAACATAAACGATTATAATTGATCAATTCTTATGGTATATCTTACGTTACAACTACGACAATTTATATGTAAAGGCCTTATGTTCTATAGACTCTGTCGTATATAAAATATCATACAAAGAAACAATTAAAACAAAAAATAAAATAGAAACAAAATTATTACAAAAGCTTTGATACTTTTAAAGAATTCAATACAATTTGTTTTTGTGTAACTACACAATGTTCTCAATTTTTGTGTCAAATAAATAAAGTTGAATACGTCGAACAATTTTAACGACAAATCTGTGAAATCGGATCACTGACTTTTAATGCGCATCTTCAAACGACGATCACGTCGCACAGTCAGTGAAATGGCTGCAGCTGATAAGCCAGAATGCATCGAATATGTAACAATGTAACGGCACAGTTTGTCGTGATATCGCGCCTTGATGCAAATGTAATTTAAACGTGATATTTCACGTAATAACGAAGATAATGACGGGTGTGTAACAGCGATTATTTTCACAAAGAGCAAGATAGATTTACATAGAACAGATTTTTCTCAACGTTAGAAACAAAGAGAGCGTATATAATAAAAGTACATATGTTTTTTAACTTGACCACCTCATTCGCGATCAATAACAGAACGCTTATAAAATATAATTTTTACAAAAACAAATACCATTTTCACAAGTCAATAGATTCGAAGGGTTACTGTCAGGTTGTTAGGTTGTTAATTAAAATTTGTAATCTTTTTATATTTTGATATTCTTTTTTTGTTTGATATAAAGTACACCGGACTCTCGAGTTTGTGCTCGTTAATCGACAAATGGTAGTGCAATTTAATTTTTAATTCAATTGTATGCGTGTGTGCATCCCGTGCTCACGACGAAAATGAATTACACGCTCATGTATCACTTCGAGTTACAATTTCATGGGAACATTTTTGCAAAGAAAACTTATTTAATTCAATATGTGGCGGAACTAAATTTTTAACTTTGTTCTCTGCGTAGATTGTCACATTTTAATGGATCACATTATCTAAGTCTGAATTTCGTTTGATTTCTATAAATTGCCGAAAATGTACGCCACTTGCAACGCATTTGTCAGTGGGACACCACGCATTACATTTGTGCTTTCTCCTTTTTCTTCTACATTTTCAACAAACGTCGATACCATTCGACTTTAATCTGCAGCCGTCGATTGTTTCTTTCTTGAACGTTATCCTTGTTCACAAAAGGTACACAAATGGGTGCGTTTGCAGGCATTGCATATCGGACATCGGAGTTAGCCATCTTTTCGCGATAGCTCGCAGCAAACGCGCGCGAGTTACTTCGCCGCATTGTCCGCGGACGCACGTGTACCTACCCCCGTTGAAAGATAGTAGCTCCTGGTTATTGCGCGCGAGAGTTTCGCGTATTGTTCCGACCAGCGGCTATTACGTTCGTATTATTTTCTGCGAGCTAGAAATCGGACCGAGCTTAGTGGCAGGGTTTCATTTTCCGTGGTACAACTCAGCGCGCGCGCGCGCGTTCTGGTTGCAAGTTTGACCCTGGAAGAAACTCGCGAACGACACGGCGCTATCGATTCCTAATAAGCCAAAGTATCGCGATGGTAAACTTATGATACGTCGTAATAAATCTGTTTATCCAAACAATTTGTTCATATCAGATAAATAAAAAGTGCAGAGTTTCGGATTATCTTTTTTTTTCTTTTATTTCAGTACAACTGAATTGATTTTGAATTTTTCTAATTAATTTCTATTATATATAGTTTCATTTTATCACGAATAAAATTTACGTGATAAAATATTCAATTTTTTCAATTGAAAAGTCGGGAATGAGATAAAAAAAAAACGAGAGCAAGGTGAGAAATTTATTTCAGAATGATCTCTCGGCGGCATTTCCGTGGGCCATTACGAATTGATATCTGCCGCGCGCACGAAGTTGTGGGTGGACAACATCAGCGACAGCAATCGCTACATTCGCCGATAGTTACAAATCGATGAGCAGCGCGAAAAGATTACTATCGATCGCACATTTTCAAACGGATTTGCGGATCTCGCGAAAAGAAAGAAGTTCGTGCACGCTCGCAAACGTAATCGGATTCACGGACAATATAACGCGATGCTTAACCCCATCCGTGGAATTAATCGTTTGTTGACCGAGACGGTGCGGTCGGAAAACGCTCGTTCATCACGCCGATCGTTGACTCGATTTCTTCTTCGCACGCGGTTTGTTGTACGATAAAAGCGATTCGATCGAAAGAAAAGACAAAAGATAAAGGAGATTTATTCTAACTAAAAATAGTGCGACTCATTTGGATTTTTCTGCTTCGTGGAATCCCGATTGGACTAAAGTCACAACGAGTTTAGGATTTTATAAACATTTCGCAAGAAGTCATCAGTTTCCCAGAAGAAGACTAATTTTGTCTTCAAAAGAAACATCTAATTATAACTCGACGGTGCGATCGATAAGAAGCGCGCGTTAAATTTTATATATACATATATATATGTATATCTTTAATAAAAATTATTCAACAAAAAGTATTTTAATCGTCAGAATATGTAGGAAAGCTCAGGACACAAAATGACATCCAAAATATCAAAATATTATCAAAAACCAAAACATATGCACTCTTATATATTATTAAAATACTATATTACATTTTATATTATTAAATATTATAATAATTAATATTATATTATTAAAAGAATAATATATTATATATATATATATATATATAATATTGGATACATTGTATAATAGTCACTTTTTTTAGCTTTAAAAAACAATACTATTAATCTTATATATTTTCCTACCAGAAAAAGCGTGTGTAAATAATCACAATCAATTTTATCGATCTTGATTGTTGCCATTTTTATCTCGACGCTGATTGGACGTTTCTCGGATGTGTTTCTCGATTCATGTCGTACGAATCAAGAGACACGGTACTGTCTCGCACCGTTCGAGCGCGACATCGTTGCGCGTCTTTAAAAACGTAACTAAAATAAAGTCACGTGACAGGGAAGAAAGGAAAAACACCACGTGACTACAGTCACGTGACTTTATTTTAGTCACGTTTTTAATGACACATGACTAAGTACAGTCACGTGACTTTATTTTAGTCACGTTTTTAATGACACATAACTAAGTACAGTCACGTGACTTTATTTACGTGTTGTTTTTCCACTCCTCTCTTTCACTATTTTTTAGGTTTGATTTTCATGCGTTATTTTTGACATCTCTCTAATGGGAATTATATAGTTTGTGAAACGTATATACTAGCTGTCATCGCGGTGACAGATTGTGTTCACTGACACTACACGTTAAAATAAAAACAATAATAGCATGCGCGTAGCGCGCGTCTCTGTTGTACTAGTTATATTAAAAAAAAACATTATTTAGTACTAAACACGATCGTGCAAATTTGCCAACTTACTCCATATTTAGAGTTAATTGTCATATGTCTGTTATATATAAAGAAATTATAAAGTAAATAATTTCTGTTTTTATTATAATTAATATAAAATTATATATTATTATATATAAAGTATAATTATATTTTGTACACGTGACTAGTGATAGTAGCAACTTACGTTATAAAGAAGAATTTTTTTATATTTAATGAGCAAGATATTGCTATGTGATAACTAATAATTAGTCCTGGTCTTTTCTACAACAAAGCATGCTTGTTTTTGTTTCTTGTATAAACTTTTTCGCAATTCTTATCACGTTGTCCGAAATAAAATCGTCGCACGCACGGAGACTATATCCGGTATTACATTCAATATCACTCGAGCGTCCCCCGGAGACTGTTACATCGTGCTGAAATTCGACTGACCAGAGATCGATCTATCGAGAACTTACACACGGTCATTGCGCAAATCATTGCCATTGGTCTGTTCCTAACCGAAATAGTCCGTGACCAGAATTTAGTGCCTTCCGGGCCATTGGCCATGCAAGGCAAGCTTAAAGGCGACTTGCAAGCTCTGCCGGAAAGAGTAACTTACGACGTTCGCGTTAAATCGCGATATCCATCAAAGAGTCATTAAATCTACGGAACAAATCGATGGCGGAGCGAGTTTCCAAATGGACCTTTATCCTGGAGTTAATGAAGCTCGTGCATCACCGCGTTAGTTTCGAAAGTGTAAACATTCTATTTGCGTTTCATTCTCCTCACTTCTAACTAATGCTCAGGTTGATTAATACTTTCAACGTATTACATCGTGAAGTATTTGTAATAAGAATATACTTTTTTGATTAAAAAAAGTAACTGTGATAAAAAAGGTAACTAACTGCGATACAATTTAATAGTCGGCGAAACAAAATTTTCCGCACAAACGTATAAGTAGAAAAAATATTTTTAAAAGCTGAGTATTTCTAAGTAAACGAGAAACAAAGATTTCTACATGATACAATATTACAGACGGATGAGATAAAATTAGATGTCGCAGGAAATCGATGTCAAACTTGGTGTGTGCACATGTAGTTCTCCGCTAATCGGATCGTAAGATGAAGTGTGTCACTCGAGTCGAAGAAGTGAGAGAAATATTTCTGCCTGCTTTGAGATGGTCATGATTTGGGTCAAACCGCCGGATCGACCGGATATCGGAGAACAACGCCGGTGAGAGAGAGAGAGAGAAAGAGAGCAAGAACGAAAGACAGAAAGAGAGAGAGAGAGAGAGAGAGAGAGAGAGAGGGAGAAAGAGAAGAGGTAGGAAAGAAGAGGGGTGAGAAAGAGAGAGAAAGAGAACAACGAATGTGCTCGGAAAAGATTACGATACCGAAAGACGTTTGTTCGGGGGGAAATGGATATCGAGACCTCTCCGATGCGCGCACCGTGGAAATTTCTATTGATTCTCAGTTAGGTCGGATTCCCGGCGTAGTTTCCGCGCTCATACCTCACCCTCGCTCCTTAATGCTACCGTCCTACTCTCCAACCCTACTTCCTCTCGTTCCTCCTCTTCGCGCGACTCGAAGTCGCTTTCTCCTTCTGTTCGCCGATATCTCGGCCGAAAGGGTTTCTCGTATAACGGTGCCCTTATCTAGTGCATCCTACCTCTTTCTTTTCTCACTCTCTACCTTCTTCTGTGTGTGTGTGTTTCGACACTACATTCTCTTTCCATTTCCCGGCGACATTCCAACCGACGAGAAAGAGGTCGAAGACCGTTCCGAAACTCGTGCAATAAAGCTTCTCGCCGTGAGTGTCAAATAAACGAATCCCTCCTGGTAAATTTCAATTTCCAACGTTTGCTCACACGAAATCGCACATCTCACATTTCAAGTTACATTGCATACTCGCGTGAGAATTCAAGTCAACCGCTGGCTTCGCAAAAGTTTAAATTTAGTTTTGCGTGATTGTTATATATATATATATATATATATATATATATATATATACATATACATATATATAAATATATATATATATATATACACATATATATATACAAAGTGTCCACTGCTGAAAGACCACGTAAATATCTTCCTTGTTTTTACTGACACAAAAATTGTTTATGACACAATTTGAATGATTTTGAAAGAGAAATACTTCGGAAGAAATTCCCAATTTTTCAAAGATTTCAAAATCGATGATTGTGCAGTTTAGTGCCTTTTTGAAGTTTGGCTATTTTAATCAACAAATTATGTTATAAACGGTTTTCGTGTCATTAAAACTAAAGGAGATATTTAGGTGGCCAGCTTCAGCTTGAAACATCTTGTATATAACAATATAAATGACAAATATATTGCTGAAATTGTCATAAATATCAAAATATAACGCCAAAACGTTTGACGAAGTCGCGTGGCCGACTTGGAAGGCATTTTAGAACAAGACGCATTCGGTCCGATTTGCAAATTCCATCTCACAACCGTTTCCTCCCATCTCCGCATAACGCATTTGCATCTGGGTGTTATCTCTCGCCGCTCGATGCACCGCAAATGCCTCTGGCGTTTATGCACTTCGCTCTTTTTGAAAAGCCGTTCCGTCAATCCGCGTCGTGTGATGCGCGTTTTATTCGCTGCGCGTTTTGCAGCCGCACGGTCGCAAAAACACGTTTCTGCGCGTTGAAACGACGACGATTGAAGTCTGCGAGATACGAAACACCTGTCAACGTTACGCATAAAATACAACGTGTTAAACTAAAAATCGTAAATTAACGTTGATCGAAAAAACTGCGGAAAAATTCACCGCTTTCTAAACGTCAACTCAAACATATTCCCGTGCTGAATCGTTGTTGTTCTGTTTCGTAGTGTTTTCTCGATTCTTTTCGGCTTTTCTTATACTCTCGACAACACGCTGCTGTTGTTCGAAGGACCTGCGAATGGTGGCGATCTACACCAGTATTAAATTGGATTTCGAGAGGTGGCGAATATCGAGAATACACGAGCTCGGTCCTTCGCTCTTCGCACATATTGTCTTGAGAATCTGTTCGCCTTAAGAGATGTTGCTAAAACGTCGGAATTAAAAAAATTATTTTGTCCGCATATTAGACACGCATCACCAGATAAATATTATAAGAATATTATAAAGGATACAATATGAAATACAAAAATATACACTTGCTAACAAAAGTAAAAAACACCAAAAGTAGTATTTTTATTAACATACAAAGATGTTTTTCGGGTTTGAACCGCGTTAGTGTCATTTTTATACCGACGTTTCGTGAACATTTCAGCTCACTTCATCAGGGTTTAACGAGTATCAGGTGCTCCTTTTACGTAAGAAGAAAGGATATTGAAAAGACGTATCAGAGATTCTTTAATGAAGCAATTTGCGAGAACAGTCAGATCGGCGTTAGACATTCTCACGTGAGTACGCTATAAAGTTCACATATAATAAATACAACGTCTCACAGACAATCTGTGCAAAGTTACACTCTTGTTTAACTTACTATCTTCTACAATTTTATATGTAAAAATAATAAAGGATTCAGAACTTTTTATAAAAGCTTGTATGTACGCGTGCGAGTATTAAATATCCATAGTTGCCTATAATCAAAGTTATATAGTTACACAATTTAATTGCTTGAGGGAAAACACTTCTCATTGATGTAAAAAACTTCAAAGAAAATGTAACACGAATCACGGTAACTAACGTTATGTGTAATTAAGAGATAGACTAATCGGTTTTAACGTATCAGTCTTTTTTTCTCCGCCATCCGCAGGTTAACATTAATATCGTATTACGCGCAATGCATATGTTTTGCAATTTGCTTGTGCAATTTAAATAAATCGCGCTCTACTACAAAGTGTATACTGCGTTAATTAAGAGTCCAGCGTAAAGTTTAAATAATTAAAACCTTGAAATAACGTTAATTACAAAGCAACTGTGAAGATAAAATTTTAATTACTTGTTTAATTATTCGATTACTTTTACCACTTAATAAAAATATGTTTTGACATTTTGTACTTACAGATGTAATTACGCACAACGTAATTCTAACATCAATTTAAACGTTTTGCTTGTAGAATTAAATGGGTTTTGTTCTGCTTTGCGCGTGTGACTTTTATGACATGAAATACGTATTTATTAAAAAGAGTAATTGTTTCCCCTCGTTTCATGTTTGCAGCAGCACGCAACGCTTATATATGTATGCGTCTGAAACTTTTATCAAACGTTTCAGACCTCTACGGCCAACAGAATCATATTAAGTGCAGTTGATTTAGCACTTCATGGCAAAATTTGGATCTCAACTTCGAGGAACGCCAAACAACTGTGTTACATTGCGAACAACGTAAACGTGGCCGCGCGCGTGTACATAAAGCGCAAACCGACCGGATTCGGTCGGTGCCTTTGTAGTTTTGTTTGCAATTTGTTTGCTGATGTTTTTTCCTATTCCAATTAAGTTAGAAAATCTCTGCGATAATAAATAACAACGCAATAGGTTATCGGTAAAAATTTTGAAAAAGCCGAAGTATGAAGATAGATTCTGTTCAATCTGAACAGAAAATTATTTAGCATTTTGCAAAATAATTCGCAATAATCAATATTTATTGATTTATTAACACGTTGACTGCCACCATGATTCGATGAATCTGGTCAAAAATGTCGAATCATTTGAATCCACTTTAGTTGATAAATTTTGACCAATATTTAATTAAACTTGAAAATGGTCTTTCTTATTTTTTTCTCTATATTTCTCTTTCTTTGTAATAAAAAAAAAACATTCGTAATAAAAATTACTTCCGTTTTTTATACTAATACAGTATCGTACGAATGTACAGACGCCCAACATGATCCTTTGCATTATTTATATATTACAAGAAGACACGTAGAAGGCGACAAACAGAACATTGTCAAGTACGAGATAATTCGTAGTCAACGTGTTAACTAATAAATGTGAGAAGCTATGGTCCTGGATTCTGTAAGCGTGTATGATTTCCAGTTGTAAAAATCAACTAATCGCAAAAAGCTGTGTCACAAGTTACTTGTTTGTTTGCTTCGTCTTGTTAGACATTACTTGAGGTAAACCAGGTTTTTTTACAACTGAAAATCATAAAGAGTCGGGCTTCCCATGCGCTCATTGGCTCGAATTAATTAATAACTTAATAAATATTGCGAATTTTGCAAAATGATTTTTTGGTTCAGGTTAACCCAATCTACTTTCATATTTCAGCTTTGTCAGAATTTTTCAGACACTCTGTACATATAAAACTGTATTTATACACCTGTCGATGTGTATTCAAAATATCGATATATTAAACTTCTGGTAAAATAATCTTTATTTTGAATAGAATTTTAATTTTCAGAGCGTGAGACAGAGATACACACAGCAAAATTCGCTTCATCGATAATCGATGAAAAAGCAACAATTTTGTCGAACGTTCGATAAACTGTAATATAGATAGCAGACAACGTCGATATTGTTGCAGACTGAGTCTTGAACTGAAAGCGCCGAACGTCGATCGCATAATCGACAGCTTCCACTTTCATATTAAGTCGCAGGTCGCCGCTTAAGAGTGAGTTCGGAAAGTTGTTTATCGAATGACAAGCTTGTCGATCCGAAGCATTTTCAAGCGCACTTTGTGTTCACAAAGTAATTTCTTAGGATGCGGAAACTAATAATTTTACATAATTTTACATAATTGTATGAGAAATTGTGAATTAGGCAAGAGTAAAAAAAGAACTTTTGCACACACACACACACACACACAAATTGATCTTGAGACATTGTATTTGATTCTTTGACTATAGACAAAAAAACCTACGAGAACTATAGACTGTGACGCAACTTTAAGATCAAATATCTTCGCGAAAAATCAATATTTGTTCAATATTTTTCTTTTTAAGTCAAAAATTCGAACAATTCTGCGTCGATCAGAAAAAAACAGATTGAAAAAATCTGCAGTAGTTCTAAAGATATAAGCGTTTAAAAAAACTTATTTTTTCTAGAAACGTCGATGCGCAATTTTTGAGTAGGTCTGGAAGAACCAGTTTATGAACGAAGAGTTAATATAGATATGTTACACTACCGTGGGTGTCTAGCGCCGCGACTAACTGCAGTACATTTAAATATAATTTCAAAATAATTTATGCAAACTCCTATTGAACTTTCTTACAATCTCTTGACGCGCAATTAACACGTCAGTCCAGACGCTTGTCAATTCTTGCCAATTCCGCTCCGCAAATTCAGTTTCGTTCGTTCGTGTGTCGAACAGATTTCAGGATTCCCGTAAACAATCGTGGAACACAGGTGCAAGATACGTGCGCTTCATTTAACGGTTAATGATCGGAGCTCTCGGTGTGCGTGTTGCAGAAATCCTAGTGGATATATCCTTTAATGATTCGTGCGTAAAGTAATTGAGAAGCACGCCGAGAGAAGCGCGTCTGGTCGCGGCCCTCAACGGACGGAGAACTCTTTATGTTCGGGGTTTACGAGAATGAGATCCGGGATCTCGACTTTCGTATCAATCTCCTCGTGTAACGCGATAGGGACTCTCACGCGTGCGCGTCCGACCGTGTTCACGGATCCGATATACCGTTTGCCATTCCCACAGGAATACGAATGAAGCCGGAAGCTGTCGCGTATTTTCCAGCAAAAGGGCGATCGTGGAATCGGTCTCGACCGCTCGAAATTACGAGCGAAATGATGTCGATATGTACACAAGCGCGCGATATAAAAGTCTTCTTAAATAAGAACAAAAAAAAAAAGTTGGCAATACGAGCTTATTGGGATTTGCTTTCCTTTCCTCTCTCGGAAAAATAAAAGCTGATATCGGTGTTGATTTTTCGATATTTACATCAATGAAATCGAGAATGCAAGTTCCGTAATAAGGCATATAAGTAAAGAGGAAAAAAACATAGTTGATATAAAAAAAAAAACAGAAGAGACGAAACAAGAAAAGTCGAACAAAAAACGGATCGACGATAGAAATTCGAATCTTTCGGGAAAATATCTTCGTCCTTCGGTAGTAGAAAACCGCGGACTTAGAGGGACTTTTCGTGACAAATCGTCGACGTTCCGGAAATGCACGGTCGTGCATTTGCGATATTCGCGAAGGCACGTACCGGTGGAAAACTTTCGCCATAACCATTGCTCATTCGAGTGACGTACACCGAAAGATCCGCTTGTTTATATTTCCCCGGATATTCCGCCCACTTTCTCCAAACAACCGTCCGTTCCGATCACTTTTCTTCATACTCATTCTGTCTCATCGTTTTATACTCTTGTCTCTCTTTGATCAGCATTGGCTTTAATGCGATTGAAGTTTTTTTTTTTTTTTTTAAACGCTTCATAGCCCTGACGAATATATAAAACGTTTTCTAGACGTCGTGCTCTTGAGCGAGCAATACTCGCTGGATTTTTCTCTCGCTGAAACTTTGATTGGTTGCCATTTTCTCCCCCAAAGAACTTCTTAAATTACGTTTCTTTGACAAAATATGTTGCGCGTGTTTAAAGTTAAATAAACTAAAACAAACAAATTTTGTTGTTTTCATAAAACTAAACTTTACCGGCTCGTGTATTTGTTTTCCGAGAATAAAAATGCTTAAAACATTTTCTCGAAAAGAAACCTGCGAAAAAATTAAAAAATCAAAGTAAGTTCAATGTTACTTGCTTTATGAAAAATGTTGCCGCGTTGCATTGTAACACGTGTAACGGACGTGAATCGCCGCACTTGAAACTTCGCTCAAAGTTTCGCGGGGATTGTGCCAAATATCAAAGCAAATGCGTTAAGCCGCGATATAACGAGGCCTTCTCGCGTTGTTATGAATATCAAAGCAACGTGGATGTGGAAACGCAACGCTGACATTGATACGGAAGAGTTTGAACACCGGATCGTGTTAAAGGCGGATTCTCCAATGCAAAGAGTCAATGTAACCATCTAAATTACTCCAGTCTTGTTATTATTGCGCGTTACATCTCACGCTGATTATCTCACTGCGGCGGATCAACAGCACGCGAATTTCTTTCAAAATAATCGATCGTTAGATAAAAGCAAGGAAATAAATAAATACAACAGACGATTTTGATCTTAAAATATTGCAGGATATTTGCGCACAACGTGCAATTATATACGTTCGATGAGGAAATTGTTTATTGTTAGCATTACAATTGATACATCCGACCGACGAACGCGTCACGTTCGCGCAATAATTCACCGTCACTCGAAAACTGCCTAGTCCGGTAACAGCGCGGAAATGTATATACGCGCGCGTTGTGCAATTGTAATTGTCATTACATGCAATAGCTGCGAAAACAAAACTGCGAATTCAATTTCGAGAATATATAAAATGCGACGCGCGTGTGTGTATTTGTATATACATATGTATATATAAATATATATATATATTTTCTTGCACAATGCAAAACCGGACGACTGCAGCGGACAACAAGCGCGGCTTGATTTATATGACGGTACATTAAAACGATATATTCATACACTCGTATATGTATGCAAGTACTCCCACATGCAAATTTTTCCCCCATCTACATCGGTAGGTGGCAAGTAATTTGCAAATTTATGTGCGACGCACGCAGAGATCGAATGGACAAGGAGAAAACGGCAACAAAATTATCTCGTTGATATCCACGATGTGGGATAATTCGTTCCTTTTTTTTCGACACGTCGTGTAGGATATTGTGATTGGCTGGTTTTTGATAAAATTTTGATAACGTTTCTGATGCGCACGAGCGGACGGAGATGCACGGGTCTTTATGTGTCGCATCAATCAATTCTCGCGGGCGTGAAATCATTACTCTTCGCAGCACGGCTAATTAATTTCGACGAGCCTTTCGGAGCGAGAGAGAGTTATATACGTTTACGACAAACGCGCGCGCGATATTATTCGAAATTAATTATTCCATTTAACGGCGTGTACACACACACGATATATAAAATATTGCGTGTTTAATTTTCCACTCCGTGGAAAACCATAAAAGTCTCCCCCGAATGCGTCTCTCAGACACGATGAAAACGTGCGATTTAACGTTGAAATTTCCAGGACAATCATCTCTCCACTTCAAGAGGATTCGAAGTGGATGGTTCGCCTTACCCGGCAGAGCCTCGACCAGGTAATACGCTTTAATGAACTCTAATGGAATCCAATCGGCAGTCGTCGAGAACTTGAAGCCGCGCGCCGTGCCAACATGTTCGTATGCGCGTTGTTAATACTCGGCGCGTCGTATATATCGCGGCCGTGTGCGGCGCGCAAAGTGCACACTGCTTATGATAGATCGTCTCGACAATGGAGGCAGAGCAGTATCTAAGCCGAGGTCGTAAATAGTAGCGTACATAGGCGGTGCGGTACGCGTATGTATTCATCCGCCGTATATGTGCGCTATCGCGCCCGCCACTGTACGTGAAATCCGGGGGGTTCGTCCCGCCACTCTTCTTCCCTATCATCCGCGTTATACTTCGCGATCTTGCTGTTTTCCGCGGCTATATTGCGCGCGCTTCAAAAATTTATTAAGAATCACCTGCTCGTACGAAAGCGAAACGGTAACTCATAATTTGCAAAATCCATTTTAAATTTCAAGATATACATATATATGTATATGACGAGCATTATGAGCTTATCTCATTCGTGTACTAAATCCTTTGATTCACCTATCGAGCAACTCACCGTGTAATTTTTTTTTTATAATTTCTCTACAAAACTAATTTTAAGATAAATCTTCATTAATCATTATTACACGGGCCATCCGCTATTTTTTTGTTCTCTGCGATTTAATGGGAAAATTAATTAGAGATAAAAATTGCGAAAAAAAGTCTTTTCTCTTGTATTAGCGGTTTCACGAGAAATTGCATTTCTATAGCGTAATTACATAACATAGAGCTCCCCCTTTTACCGCGCACTTCAATTTATGTATTTAATCTGACAGAACGATCGCTAACTTATAATGAACATGAAAGAAGAAAAATTTAAATGATTTTATTATTAAACTTCAGATACCTCTGGTCTACTCTCTGTGTATACGCGGTCTTAAATCTCCGCAAAATTACGTCTTTGAATTATTAGATTCTCAGAACGTGAGCTTAAATTAGATGCTCCGGAATTGTGAAAAAATGATAAAATATTGGACGCTTTATTTATGTCTTAAAATTAAGACCAAAATATTGACACGTACGAGCGAGCTCGTTACGTTACGTCCAATATATTTGCTAACATGGTTGGCAAGTTTAAATAAATGAATAATTATCTTGAATTTTATCTAAGACCAAACGTTTACATACGCAGACACGTACAGTAAATATATACAGCAAAAAATAAACAAATTATTCGCGAGAAAGACTTTTCCGCAAGAACGTGATGTATCTTTTTACACTCGCTCGACGCTTCATTTGATACAAATGGAGAAATTTTTCGCCACGTCTCGAGAAGACGCTCTACCGACGTAGAATGAAACTTTCACGAGTCTCTATAAAAGCAGAAGAGGAATTTCTCGAGAATGTCGGTTAGAAATGGTTATGTGGATCTGGCAATGCTGATGGATATGTCTCTTAAGCTCGATGAAATCGGACACAATGACGTCCACGTTTATTTTCTTCTTCCTTTTAGTCTCCGCCATTTTTCCGCCACCTTCCGCTAACTTTCAGCGGTCTTCCTTTCCTTGTAAAGAAAATTGGCAATGCGCTCGGACGCCCGTAAAGACCGCGCCATCTCGGGGAAAATGAGAACTCGCGTGATCGCGCTTTGATCACGCAAGAAACCGCGGCGCTGATCGAACGCGGGCGCGAAAGCATCCATCAGCAACTCCGTGAGATATAGCGAGAAATATCGATTCCGAGGCCCGGTATATACGAGGTTGCGCTCGCGTTGATGGCCGCCGTTACGTTAAAGTAACTTTCCTTCTGACAGAAGAACGATGGCAAGTTGAAGAATCTTGACAAGATAATGTTCTTTCTATCGCTGATTAATAACGGATTTCTTCGCGTAAATGGAGAAACGGGATGAACATGTCGATGTTTATGGCGGTAACGTAATCTGTCACTTTTATTATTTCTGTTATATCTTGTGATTATCGTTGATATATATATATATGTATATGTATATAACGATTTTTCTTCTCTATGTCCCAAAGAAGTTCGAACTAATGGATTTCAAGTTGCGATGGTTTAAGCGATTTCCGATACACGTTGGATATTGCAATTTGTGAGTAACACGCGCGAGACACACAATATCAAGTCCGCTATAATTCAAAATGACGCATGCAAAATTTCGTAGCCGTCATATAATAACACTACATAAAATTTAACCTCGAAAGAAAAGCCACGCTCGCAGTTTTCGCGCGCGAAGCAGAACACGCGCGAAAGAGTCCCTCGTATTTTACAATGCCGGCGGTCACGTAAATTACCACGTAATTACGCGCCGCGCGTATCCTCGCGAGGTCTGTGAAATATAATTACGACCGAATGACTTCGTGTGGAAATTTCTGTGACACACGTGCGCGTATAATTACCGGATCTCTATTTGCCAGAAAAGGAGGATAAGTCAGTGAAAAGAGGTTCCACTGACGAATTTATTGAGTTTCCAGCATCGGAACGAGACGATACCCGGCTTCTCCGTACGTAAGCTCGCTCGTAGAAGCGAGAACGTACCCCTTTCCGAGAATCCACATTTGCGTATCGCTAAAATTGCGTCCCTTCTCTCAGCACGAGAAAACGAGCGATAAGTTACGCGAGGTCACGCAAATCGATCGAGAATTCAACTAATTTGTATTTTAATCAGTAATAAATTCCTGGTGAATTTTCCCTGCGAACGAGCGCGAGCTCTTATCATCGTCATTGCTCTAATGTGAATTGTCTATTTCCATCGTTGCGCCGTGGTAGAATATTAATCAAGTTTCGTAAAATTATGGTAATTTCTCGTGATATAATATTTTACGATAATTCCTTCATACCACGAGATAAATGCGAAAATTACGTGCTACACTGTACTCTCTAATATATTTTAATATAGTTGATAAGAGATCTTTTATTTTCGATGATTTATCAATCGTTCAAGACAAATAACGACTGATGCAAACCAATTGCGAGGTCTTATGCTATGAAAATATACTTTCTGTATAGTTCAATACATTACAAATATTTTATAAGACGCGTTAATGATTTATAAATAACATCTTATTTGGTTTAATATCTCTATTTTAGAATTTTTGTTAATATAATTAATTATCCAAATGAAGATAAAATGAAAAATAAAAGTCAAAACGTATTGAATATATATAAAAAATATTTTCTTGCATAATTTTATTTAAAATTGAATTTACAAACTCAGGCTTGACTTCAAGATCTTATTATTAACTTGTTCAAATTGTTGTCCATTCTTGTCAGTCACATCACAGTCACTGCGAGTTTGCTCCCACAAAATATACAGATTATGATGATTCGCGTACGAATGTTAATATCGTTGTCGAAAATTTCTGAAAATTGTCACCGCGAGGTACAATAGAGATAATATGTGCATTTTTGCGAAAGATTGAAATCACGATATTCTGCATTACGAAGTGAATGCATCCGGTGTTACGTCGGATATATTCCTGATGACCCTCTATATTTGCAAATTTTATCACTGCCAGCTCGTCCACGAAAAGTTTTAGTTGTCCCGCGCGATGTTTTTATCGTCCGATATTTGCTTCTGCACGCCGCGATAAACTCTCGCGTCATATGGATTGTAATGATTTACACATTTGAACGATTGAATTGTGAAAGGATTAATACTTTTCGCGTGCGTTTTGACTAATCAGTTTTGAGGAAAAAAACATCAAATAAAATGTGTGTGCTCTTTTTCTATTTAAGAATAAAATTTTAAATAAACGTTTATTGTATAAACTTTTTTGGTAAAAAATTTACGCTATGAAATCTGAGTTAAAAATATTAACCCACAGGTCGAAAGTCCAGGAGAAAACCGTTAGCAATGTTTTTTCTACTTACACGATTCGTTGCGAAAGTAGTTTCTTCAATTTCTAATAAACGAAAATAATCCGAAAATAATCTTCCTTTATGTCAAAGTGGAAGAAAAGACATTTCATCGTGTAATATCTAGTAATGTGTAATGAGACTGTTACTTTTGAAACAACAGCCTGAGGAAATCGCTGTTTTTTTTTTCTCGTCATTGTGATAATGGTTTTTTAATAAACAGAGACATTCCGAGCTTTTTTTGTAAAAAAGCGAATATGTTCTCTCGTTTAATTTGTATTGACATGTAATAAGACTGTTACTTTTTGGGACACTAGCCTGAGGAAATCGCCGGCAATGTTTTTTTTTTTTTTTATTTGCACGCGTCGTTATGTTAGTGGTTTTTCAATAACGGAGATGTTCAAGGTCTTCTTTTGTGGCAAAGTAAATATTTATTTTATCGCGTAATATCCAGTGACATGTAATAAGCCTTCTTTTTGGGACAAGCATCTGAGAAAGCCGCCAGCAATGTTTTTTCGATTCACACGCGTCGTTGCGATAGTGGTTTTTTTTTTCAATAAACGAAAATATTTCCGAGCCTTCTTTTGTGGCGAAGTAAACATTTATTTTGACGTGTAATATCTATTAAAATATTTCTTCCAACAGTAATTCGACGACGGAAATTCAATGAGTTTCAACGAAGTGAAACTTAATAGCGTAGCTCATTAATTTTGTGCGGGTGTTGTCGGTAGTGAGCGCTTCGTCACCAAGCAGACGCGAGAGAGTTAAACGCACGATACTAACTTGTGTCAAAGTTACCAAGCAAGAAGATATTCCTTGATTTTCCGTTTACCGCGCACATAATCGTTCGGTAATTAAAACTAATAGAGTCATCAACTTAATGCCACGCTGCATGCTGTTTCTGCATATTTTATAAAAGTTCTTATAATTGCACTCCTCTTTCCAAGTTATTTTGTGTTAAATCTTTCCGTCGTAGCGGCAAGTCTCGAATCAAATATGCTAATGTCAAATTACTAATTATCGCAATAACGTAGCCTAATAAGTATCTTAAAGTTTGAAACGGCGCCTTTGAAATCCTTTATCGTTAGCCTAACTTTACTAAGCACAATCCATAATACTAACTGAAATTTTGTCAAAGTTTGACTAAGTAATTATTCCAATTACTCAAGTTTTGTGTCATTTTCTTTCAAAGAACAATTTGAATTTCTACGATAATTAAGTACTGGAGGAAGAGCATTTTAACCTGAATTTTAAAATTAGCTATTCTGGAATGTCTTGAAAGGTCTCACAAGCTATTGATTTTGTAACAATGTAACAGCTGATAACACGCTCTTCAATAGTCGCGCAAATATAGTTATTCTAGAAATTATGCAATATTAATAAAGTTTAGAGACCTTTTACATAAATATACTTTGACAACAAATAATTGGCAATACCCTCGCCAATATAACGGATATGTATTATTAATCCTTCGCCTGCAGACATGAGTCTCCCAGACCCATTCAAAAATAGCGCATTGGCATTTCTAGTAAAAATTAATTTTTGTTTTTCAAAAAAAAAAACGTTTATATTTTCAAAATTGCTAGAGATTTTTTCAATTTGTTTTTTTATTGACGCAAAATCGTTCAAACCTTTGATTAAAAAAAAAAAAAAAACTTGACACAATATTGATTTTTCGCGGAGATATTCGATTTTAAAGTCGCGTATATATATTATTTAGAAAGCAAAAACAAGAATTGTATTTTCATATACTTACTCTTTGTATTTAAACGATATATATCTTTTATATGTGATACAATGCGTGGAATAACTCATTTTGCTTAATTAACGGTACCACTAATTGTCGTAACAATGATCACAATAATCAGCGAGATATAGATGCATATATTCAACAATACCAATTATCGCATTATCGAATCCCACAATCATGTCATCGCGTTATCATGTAAACAGTGAAATGAACATGTGATTATCTTCTCAACGAGTTTCCAAAACAGCTGATCAGATTTAGCGGATGATTTTTTTCAGCAATATGTCGTTTACAAAGATAAAAGTTTCACTTACTACATCGATGAGTTGCGACAGCTTAAGCTTGATGCATACACGCAGCACGTCCGAGGTGTTCACCACAGGGCGCACGAGCTTGTTGTAGTTGGACAGTAGATCGTCGTAGAGCCGCTTCGCGTCCGGATTCCCGGCGACGGCTGCGTGAACGACGAGCGCCGAGAGGAACCATACACGCAGCGTTTCCCCGATTATGGGGGACATCATGGTCCCCTGATTACTCCACTATGAGCGACGCGTGTCCGATCCTTTTGTATCACTCGTTCCGGTCGCACAAACCACGTATCTAAATGGTGAGAAGATGAAGGTCAGCGACTATGTCTAGTTTTTTCTCTTTTTTTGTGCACAAACAAACACCGCTTGAAAGAGTATCTATATTAATATAAAAGATTGTTTTTTGTGTATCTACTAGAAATTTAATTGAGTATATCATATCTCAGTACTCGAAAGTATTAATTTTCTCTCTTGTAAAACTCAATTTAAATCCTCAATATATTCCTCCAATTCGCATCTTTAATCGGTTTGCTTGCTCAATTCTTTAATTAAAATTTAATTAAAACCTACAGTCGATAATACAAGGCAAACGCAAATTAGAAAGTTTTGCCGAGTTGCACAGTTTATTGCGCTCGCACAAATGTATTTTAGAGAAGGTTTCAATTCGGACTTAATTAAGGGACATGGGAAAAGGTTTCTTGCATTATATTTTTGCTACAAAATCCATAGAACTGTAGCCGAAAATACATAAATTTTCCGGCGCGCTGTGTATGCGCTGTAACACATA
Organism: Pseudomyrmex gracilis; assembly: GCF_002006095.1. Taxonomy (NCBI): domain Eukaryota; kingdom Metazoa; phylum Arthropoda; class Insecta; order Hymenoptera; family Formicidae; genus Pseudomyrmex; species Pseudomyrmex gracilis. The sequence continues at coordinate 124,896 of NW_018020619.1, read as the reverse complement.
GCGAAAGTTGAATCGTTGTATTACACCTTGCCTGGGACTACACTTCGTTACGGTACGTGCAATTCTCGACATATAGCGCACCATGAAGCTGGAAGCGATACAAGTTGGTTTCGCGGGCGGATTTATGGGTACAAGTAACGAGTTCAACCCTTTCTCTTTCCCATCTCTCTCTCTCTCTCTCTCTCTCTCTCTTTCTCTTCAACCCCCGAAAATCCTGTGCAAAAAATTTCACCGCATTGAATATAAAAATGATGTCGCTCAGCACGTACATAAACGGCGCGACATTTACCCGGTACGTATTTTTCTAAAACTTCTCAGATCTTTTGTTTTTATTTCTTTATATTTATACGTAAAAACAGTATTCATCTGTTTCACGAGTGTCACGGAATAAATTACTGATAAAGAAGACATAACTGTGATTACAATCACCCCGAATGCAACTATGGCGTTACGAGCGGTAAACCGGAAACAATGACACCGGACAATCCCGTGATGCGTAACGATGTTGAAGTGTTCGCGATTAACGTAGCCGTTGATTTTCGACGCACATTACGGCGCTAAATCGCGGCTGCAAATTGCGTGCCGTCATGGATCGGATTGATCGCGCACTTGGCAAATCGCGCGGGCATTTCGAGAGCGAGAATTTAACGGAGTTCCGACGAACAGAACCGTGGCCAAACCGCGTCAATATGCGATTTACATCGCGGCGATTCCACAGTGCGAGTACCGTAATTAAGCCAGTTAACCGACCACTTTCGGATTCAGACAAAACGACTTTATCTCTCTCTTTTTTTTTCTCTCGTTGTTACGCGCATAAACGAAAACGTTATATTGACGGAATTGCGACAATTACGACGAAAACCCCGTTAGCGATTTTTCCACGCTCGATCGTAATCGGTGATACAGCGCGCGCATTGAATGCACAGTTAACGTATCGTTAAAGAAGAATATAATTGGATATTCTACTATAAAATTGCAATAATAAAATAATGAGAAACTTTGAAAATGTGTGTAAAAACAATTTTTTCCCAAAAATTTAGATGTGTCTTTAATTAACAACAAAAGAGATAAAAGCAAACGTTATAGTAGTTTAGATTCGTTCAACTGAATTTTTGTTAAGAAATCCTATTCCAAACGTTACGTCTCTTTTGCACGGGTGCGCGACGCTCATGGTTGTAAATTCCGAACGATATACGACGTCATTTGATTCGATCGTCGTGAGCGTCCAGGGCGCGCGGGATTAGCGGATAAAGCGGCGCATCGTTTCGACGATTAGGATTATCTGCACGGATTTTGCCTTGCCTTTCGCGAATCCGGACACTGATAGTAGAACGTTGTATCACCAATATTCGCGCAAATGGGAAATTGATACCCCGAGCGTTGATGCTTTGGTCAGGCAACCTCGAGAATGCCGAGATTTCCGCATTGCGGATGACGTAACTATAGAACAATAAGTGCATTCGGCGCAAAGAATTTTAATATATATTTATAAACCGATCAATTTTACACACACACACACACACACACACATTGTTCTTTGAACAGAGAGAAACGAAAATATCACAAATCAAAGCTATTCAAAAAAGTTGATCTGTCGTTTTAAATACGTACCACCACAAATTCGATTTTACTTTTTACGTGAAATAAGCTGAACAAAACGGGGTGGATTACTGAATCCGATTGCGATTCGGAGATTTGAATCGCATTGTATGATCGAACAGGCAGTTCCTGCTCTGTCAGGTGGGCGACTTCAGGGTTGTAACTCATGTCGATGTCGACGCACGGGCGGCCCGATGTACGGGTATGAACGACGGGAATTTACGCGAGTACATACGCCCGGCGACGGAGAAGGATCGATCACCCGGTCCCACCTCGTCTGCCATCGCGCGAATGTCTAATTGCTGTTGCGCTAACTAACTGGGTCAACGGTATATTATTTCGAATTAGCGGGCCGAAGAGAACCAACCTCACGACGTTGTCATCAGTCTAGAATTTGTCTTAAGCTTAGGGGTGAAGTTAGCGCATTAAGGACTAGTGCTATTCAGTATTAATAATATACTACCGGCATTAAATTTATCTTGAGTGTCGACAACGCACGTAATTCTCTGCAGTTATTATAAAGTTTTGTAAAAAACATCGGATTTTTTTATATTTCTACATACGTGATTTTGTCGTTTTCTTTTATTTTTGATTTTCTCATTTCTGAAATTTAATTAACGAACGAATAAGTTTTACATAAAAAAATTATACAAGAGATACTATTCTGGAACAGAATTGAAACTTATTTCACAATTACGAGAGAGAAGGTTCGTTGGCTGATCTCAAAGTGTGCATAATTCGCGCATGAAGCAATTCAGTCGTCCAATTCAAATAGATTTCAAACAGCTTCACGGCTGAGCACAATTTAAAGTCCGATCCTTTCCGTTCTACACTCATCTCTTCTCTCCTTTCCTCTCCCACTTCTCTATTTTTCTATCGGAAAAGCAAATTACTTTATAGCGTTCTTTGTGATCGCTCGAGCGCCTACGAGTAAGGACCGCTTCCGCGAGCGAATTCGATGGAAATCGAGACAATGAACTCGGTTGGCAGTCAATATCGGCTGTAGGATTAATGACTGAACCAGAAAACAATTTTTCTTGCGTCTATTTACATTTATAGTATATATGCAGGTGTTCGACATCGTTAGAACTATAATCGAAAAAATTATCGAGACGTTGATGTGTCTCGTTATAAGTACAATAATAAGATTATTGATAAGTAACAGCTCTAGTTGTGTGTGTGCTATCATTGATATAATTATGATATATCCGTGGATATTTTACGCGCTATATCTCGCAGATTAAAAAGCGATCATCTATAGAACTAACACGTTGTTTCAGCAACGTCCATTTCCAAAACTGTTTTAGCTTCGGCGGAAAGAGTAAAAATAGAATTGAAACATTTGATCGACTGTGCCGAGCCAACGATCGCGCCAATACACCACGTGAAGTTTCTATTCTTGACAATCCATTAGTCCTCAACTGAAAAGAATTGCACGGTATCGCACATCGGAGCATTCGATTCGGGCGCATAATTGAGAAGACCCAGAATGTACCGTATGCACTACCTTGCTACTGAGAATGAAAATTTAAACCAAATCCTGATCGATTAGATCAATTTATCCAAACTCGCAAAACACACACACACCGCAAATTACAAATCGAGGTAATAAATATCTCTTTTTGAGACTATTTCTGGTACAATCGAATCATTAAATGTCTAAGATAATTATTATCTTATTATTAATCTAATTTTGAAAGATCTATTATATTTTTATAAAAAGAATAAGATAATCTTACTTATTTTTATATTTTATATTTTTATATTTAGATTAAAATAACTTCTTATATTTTTTATATTTTTATAAAAAGAATAAAAATAATCTATTTATACTTTTTCAGACAAAATACAACACATCTCATAAAACAGTAAGAGAAACGATTGCGACGGGATAAAACGGCGGATTAAATTGCTTATCTTCAATACTATTCTATAATCGGAAAGAGATCGGAGTTATCGAAGATTTTCTCCATGAATGATATTCGAGATTAGAACGTTTATTAAACTTCAATAAAAATCTCGGGGCAATTCCAACTTGGATACCGGGTAAAAGTTTCGAACGGATACAATGGGGAAGATTTTGTACGATACGGGATATTGAATCCGGCGCGAGAAAGATACGGTAGAGCGAGAAATAATAATAAAAAAAAGATCGCCACGCGACATCGCGTGTCCAATCGACGGGGAAACGCTTTGGCATTTGCCAAACTCACGGATTAGATCATTTGGTTTTGGACTGTCGCAAAAATCGTAAATCGCTCACATCTCGTCGCTGGAGAGATGTGTGTGCGTACATATATATCTTTATTTCTTATTCTTCTTTTCTGACATTAAAGTTTATGCGAATTCAAATTAGCGCAGCAGCTGTCGGGAAAGCATGAACCATTCCCGCAACTTCGTTCTAATTACTCGTGATTATATCTTACGCGCGTTTGGATTCACGAGAATAAGTTTTAAAGCACTATTCGTTACTGTTCCTATTTGCAAACTCGTACTTTCCACGATTATATAATTTAGTAAATAATATTTTGAAGTTTTTCGATTTTATAAATATTATACAAAATATCAACACAGTCAATTGCAAATTGATTTCGCGGAAATGAAAACAATTGCGCTAAAATTTCCTAATTGTTGGCACAAAATTATGAAATTTGTGTCCAAAACATTTTGTACCTTTTTTGCAATTACGATAATATAAGATTTTAGATTTACATAAAATAAAGAAATGTTTGATTATTTTGTCATTTTATACAACTTACACTGAGTTTATTTTGCGTGTAATTAAAAATAAAAGATTTTTTTATCTCTGTTTTACATAAATTTGTGTCGCAAATGTTCCCACACCAAACTTTCTATTCTACGTATACATAACTGTATTTTTTATATTTATTTTACATTTTAACTTTTAAAAATACAAAAAAAGCTTAAATTATATTCAAAATCTCCCGAAATGCACATTTCTTCGTGTAAAACACCCCGTAAACACAATGAGATATATGCAAAATGCCTGCTGGAAATCACGCAACACAAAGACATGCGAAGGGGAAACACAACAATTCCTATCAGAAAGATAAAATTTTTCGGATACTGTTGTTTCTAAGTGATGACGGTTCTTTACGATGAAAGAGAATTAACACTGACCTAACCTCGCGCGCACTCCAAAGCCACGCCGGTTTTTCGCAGCAGCTCTCGGAAACGCTGCACACTCGCACGCACTACACCCACGACTGAAGGTGTGCATCAGAATCGCGACCCGTCGTCGCGACAACGGGGGTTGCGCTCGCGGGTAGCTCGGTCACTCGGTGGCGCCACCGAGCGCGCAATGACGGGCGCGGCGAAAGCCTGCCAGAGAGAGAAAGAGAGAGAGAGGGAGAGAGAAAGAGAGAAAGAGAGCGAAGAGGTCCCGGAAGGGGTGGATTCGCGGCACGGATCTGGACCGATCTTGCGCTCGCGCGGACGTTTGTGCACGAGGAGGAAATGAACACGCGCGCGAGATCGCGCAACATAGCTACTGTGAAGACAACAGCTGGAGAAAACGCTTCGTTCACGGAACGACGAGGGTCTAGAGTGGTGAAAGAGGCTTCTCTTCTTGAAGTGGTTTGACACAAGTTTCACAATTTTGCGAGATGTCGCAAAATTAATCACTACACATTGTTTTAAAACTACATACGTTTGTCTTAAAATACGTACACGTTTAATTTTCAAAAATAGATTTAGACTAATTGCTAAAGATACACAAGAAAAAAATTTGTTAGACTAGTAAGAAATTTGTTACTCTATGGCCAGAAAGAAAAATTGGCTAAGTTTATTGAGATTTTTGCATTGCCAACAAAACGTTTTGTTGATGAAACAAATATTCAGTAGATTCAACAATTTTTGCTAGTCATAATAAAAATTGTTTTTGTATAAAAAATATAAAGTATAATAAAACTATAAATTATAATATAAATTATAATATATTGTAAAATAATATAAATTCTTAAATTATTATCTTAATTTTATTTATTTAAAAAATGAGAAAGTTGAGTCTTTTATTTTTTAAGAAACTATTATACGATAAAATTCTATCTTTTTAGAAATTGTGTTCTAGAATAATATATTTAATGAAATAAAACCTTGTCCAATTTATATATACTAGCACAACACAGGCGCGCGCTACGCGCACGCTATTGTTATTTTTATTTAACGTGTTGTCAGTGAACACAACCTGTCACCGCAATGACAGATAGTATATACGTCTTATAAACCATATATATATAATACACATATGAGAAATGTCAGAAATAATAACTATTTTTTGAGTTTGATTTTTATGCGTTATTTCTGACATTTGTCATATGTGTATTATATATATATGGTTTATAAGACGTATATACCGT